>NW_012267326.1:1889765-1929142 GCF_000151885.1 Dipodomys ordii
AAGAGGCTGCAATGCTTGGTAAGAAATGTACGCATTATCCTGCCCATGCAATTGTAACCCCTCTGTACAGTATGTTCACAAATAAAATAAAATTAAAAAAAAATTCTCGTGGCTTTGAACTTCAATTCTCAGATCTCTGTTTCCTGAATTGCTAGGATTATAGATGTGAGCCACTGACCTGGAGAGCTCTCATTTTTATCTCCTTATTGATTGAAATGGCAGATATCTAGAGTAAGGCAGTAGTCATGGTGATGATACTTGCGTTTTGATACCATTCTCCAACTTTCCAACTCCTTGTAACTCTATGGTCAACATCACCCCACTCTCAGGGGTGCAGCTTGCCTGATAGAAAGCTATGGAAGCAACAGTCTACTTTCTCCTTCCAACACTCTAGGTAGAGCCAGAACAGTGACGTTATACTACTTATTCGGTGACCTATAGTTTGGAGAGAATGGGAAAAGTAATATGTAGGTGGCTCTTGATTCTCTCTAGATGATAGTTCTACAAGGATCAAGAGATTTTTTTTTTTAGCAATCTTGCTTTTTTAAATTTCTTATTGTTATTGTAAAGGTGATGTACAGAGGGGTTACAGTTATATGAGTCAGATAATGAGTATGTCACCTCTTCCCTCATTCTCTCCCAGTTTTTCCCTCCCAACGCCCCCTCACAAGTTGTATAGTTCTTTTTTTTTTACTTAAACAATTTTTATTGTAAAGGTGATGTACAGAATGTAATCTGTATTGCACATTTCTTTTTTTTTTTTTTTACTATTTTTTGTGTGTATTTATTGTAAAAATACTGTACAGAGAGGTTATAGTTACATGAGTAAGGTCATGAGTACACTTCCTATCAAGTGTTGCTATTTTCTCCTTCTCCTCCTCCCTTACCATCCCTTCCCTACCCACCTCCCCAACTCCTCCTTCCCTCCAAAAGTTGTAATGTTCATTTTCAACATAGAGTCTTGTACATTCTCATTGTTACAATGGGTCAACCTGTATCCTCATCTCAGCATTTTGTTATTTCCCCTTTCCCTCCTCAAATTAGAAAAAAAAAGTATATACATGATCCAGGCCAGCAGAATCAAATACAGTGGAAACAGGCGTTATACCATGGGGGAAGAACATACAAAAGAAATGAAAAAAATCACACAGTACATAATAAGTTAACAATTAAGCCTGAAAAAGTGGTTGGGAGGTAGGTAAGGGGAAGAAGAGTAGATGAATAATGGGGAGGGTGGACAGATACAATCACAATATTCAAAACTCATATGTGCAAATGGAACCAGGTAACCTGAGGAGATGTGTGGGGCTGGGAGCAATGGGGGAACACCATGGAAGGGGTGACATAGGCCAAGATGCATTGTACTCATAGGTTCATATGCTTAATCATAACCTTTAAAAATTACTAAAATAGGGGGCTGGGAAGGTGGCTCAGGGGTAGAGCGCTTGCCTTGCATGCCAGAGGCCCTGGGTTCGATTCCTCAGCACCACATAAGCAAAAAGAAAAAAGCCGGAAGTGGTGCCGTGGCTCAAGTGGTAGAGGGCTAGCCTTGAGCTGAAGAGCTGAGGGACAGCGCCCAGGTCCAGAGTTCAGGCCCCACTACCGGACCCCCCCCAAAAAAGAAAATTACTAAAATATAACAATAATCATAATAATAAGTGAAAGCCTGTTTGCCTCTCCTTCCCCCACTACCAAAGTTACATTACCATCTGTGTTTTATATTGTGAGGCTCACACAGCAAATAGTATATTAAGTGGTCGTTTCTGTCTGTATAACATCCTAATGCCTAAATTGCAATGCAAATTACAAGGTGTTCGGATATGTCAGTAAGGCTCATTGATCCTCCTATTGTATCTGGTCAAATTAATTTATAGATTTAGTACATTTGCTGACTGAGTCATAATCTGAAGAAATTGAAAGACTGCAAAATGTGTGCTGATTTGTTCCAAAGAAATGAGTACCTTATGTGGAGGAGGGTATAAGGAAAACCTTTCTCTCTCTCTCTTTCTTTCTTTCTTTCTTTCTCTCTCTTCCTCTCTCTTCCTTCCTTCCTTCCTTTCTTTTTTTCTTTCTTTCTTTCTTGGAATGAAAAGGAAATTAGATATGTAAGGCTATAGGAACTGGAGCATCATTTTTATTATTCACCGTCTTGTGCAAACCCCTGAAGATCTCAAACCTTGCTATTGCTTCCTCATTGATATGCCAAAGAATAAGGTGGGATTTAGATGGATTATGTAAATCAAAACTCTTTATTCACTGTAAGTGCTAGACTCCTGCTACTCAGGATATGATCTGTGAGGCAGCAATAGTGAGATCTCTTGGGAGCCTGTAAGAAATATGGACCCTCCATCTCTAGCTCAGGCCTACTGAATTAAAACTCTCAAGATCCCTGCCCATTTATCTGCCCATTAGACCCAGATAATGATTTTCTGTGTATTTAATAGTGTTCAACATAGTGTTCTACATGGTATCAATTTTTGAGTTACATAAATTATTTGTTGGACATTATATTTACAGAGGAGAGGACAATGTGAAGCAAATAAGCTTCTTAATTAAAGTTTGAACTAAAAGTAAAAGCCTAAAGGAATACAGATAGATAGATAGATAGATAGATAGATAGATAGATAGATAGATAGATAGATAGATAGATAGATAGGTAGATAGATAATCTTCCATTGAAAGTACTCAATTTAAGTCTAAAAACACCTATTTTTTATTCTAATCTTTTATAAATGAGCATAATAGATTCCCAAATTGCAACCATGCAAGTTCAGGAATGTCCATCCAAAATTTTTGAAATGTATTCTATTATTGTATGGTGATTTTGGGGAGATCAGTACTGGGGTTTGAGCTCAGGGCTGGGTGTTCTCATTTGGTCTTTTCACCCAAAGCTTGCACTCTACTATCTGAGCCACATCTCTGCTTCCAGCATTTTTTTCTGGTTAAATGGAAGTTAAAGTTTCTCAGATTTGTCTGCTCAAGCTGGTCTTGAACTGGAATCCCCAAAGCTCTGCCTCCTGAGTAATTAGTACTATTATAGGCATGAGCCACAAGTATCAAACCTAAGTGAACATTTTATATGATCGGATACTAGAAACCCTCATGTTTTTTTTTATTACACTTGCTTCTTCTTGCAGCCTATCAGCAGTGGTACATATTGTCCTAGTCGAATACTATCAAATTGTCAGAGAGCATTTCAGTTCCTATCAGAAATAGATGCTGAAGCTTTCATTCTTTTTCCAAAGGATACTTGTTGATTCAGAAGAAATGAAAGTGAATAGGTAGAAATATCCTTTGATTAAATGTTTTAAATCAGGAGACATTTTGGGAAATAGAACCTGTCTTGCTACTTATACCACTATAATACTTTCTGAGCTGAAACAATTTTAATAATTTTCAGGGAAGTACAATAAATGAGTAGCAATATCACATGAAAGCAATGAAGGTAGCAAGTAACAACCTGAAAAGCTTTTTATTCTTTATTATCTTTTAATGGTGTTACCAGAGTTTAACTCACAGCTTCACTCTTGCTTGGATTGCTTGCTCCTCTGGCACTCTACTGCTTGAGCCATGACTCCAGACCTGCTTTTTGTGGTTAATTGAAGATCACTGAGATTTCTTTGCCTACTGACTTGAACCTTGATTATCCAGACCTCAGCCTCTTTACTTACTAAGATTACAGTTATTTTCTATCAGTGCCCAGCCAAAGCTTGTCATTCTTAATCAGTGATTTAGATAAATCATTTTGGAAATCTAGGAATAAACTTCAAGTGTGATTCACATTCTATATCTGCAAAACATAAAGTGAATTACAGACTTACAGACCCTCAAGTTTATTTCATTATGAGAAAAAGGTTATACATAATCTGAACTCTCTGAGATCTGAAACAACTGGTTCAATCAAATCTGTAACATTACTAAAAGTTCTGAGTTCTCCCAGAGGTTTGAATATCTATTTGTGAACTTTCTGCACATGGCATAGCTAGTCCCAAGTCCCATTCTTTCGCATCAAGCACTGTTCTGCTTAGGAATGATTTCAGCTACAAATAATGGAACAGTGACTCAGACAAAGGACTTTTAATTACCTCATGAAACATGAGCCCAATGATGGGCTATTGGGTGGACAGGATCTGCCTCAACACTATTATTAAGGATGAGGCTCTTGTCTAACACTCCATCTATTTCTTAGTACAATGGGGTTTTTTTTTTTTTAGTTTTTTGGTCAGTTTTGGGGCTTGAATTCAGGGCCTGGGCACTGTCTTTGAGCTTTCTCATTCAAGGCTAGTGCTGTAACACTTGAGACACAGCAGTTTTTCTGGTGCTTAATTGGAGATAAGGATCTCACAGACTTTCCTGCCTGGGCTGGTTTTGAACTGTGATCTGCAGATCTCAGCCTCCTGAGTAGCTAGTATGTTGGTGTTTTAGAAGACTATGGTCCTAGCTCTAGACAAGGTATCTTCAGTCAGATTTACTCCTAGCAGAAAGCAGAGGAGGTAAGGATATGGCTTATCTCTTTGTTGTTGTTGTTATTGGTTGAGGGGCTTGAACTCTGGTCCTGGGCACTGCCCCTCAGCTCTTCAGCTGAAGGCTATTGATCTACCACTTGAGCCACGGTGGCATTTCCTGGCTTTTCTTTATTAGTGGAAAACAAGTTAAGATAGAAAAGGTTTGGGACTGGCTTCTCTGTGAGTCACTGACAGTATCTCACTGTACTATGGAGAAATATACTGGTCTATTTCAGAGACTTTCTATGTGTCATGGGCTTTGGAGAACAGAATCATTTTTCCTTACATCAGCCTCAGTGTGAGTGTTAGTGAATCACCTGGAAAGATCAGTAAAACATGGATTTGTGATTTAGCAGGTCTGGGATGTATCCTGAGAATCTGTATTTCTAACAAGCTTTCAGAATGTCACTGTGGCAGGATTGTGAACAGCGCATTGGGGAGCCAGGTTCATTAAGTCTCTTTAAAATGGCTTTACTAGGTTACTAAAATGTTTTTACTACTGGACACTAGTGGCTGAACTTGTGATCTTAGCTGCTCAGGAATCTGAGATCTGAGGATAGGGCTCACTGCTAGCCTGGGCAGAAAAGTCAGTGAGACTCTTACTTCCAACTAATCAACAAAATTAGCAAGTGGAGGTGTGGCTCAAGAGGTGAAAATACCAAGGACAGTTCAAACCTCAGTATTGTATGTGCATGTGCACACACACACACAAATACAGCATTTAGTCTCAGTAGAATTATGCCATCTATAGACTCATATTGTAATACTCCCCCCTATATTTATTTGTATTTATTGTTTGGAGCTGGTTTATTTTCTTTAAAAACATTTTACTTTTTTATCAATTATTTTATTGGACAAAATAAGATATTTCTTGATGCCATTTTCACAGTATATGTACAGTATTTTGAGCATTTATTTTATTTGTATATTTTCTTACTTATTGACTATGGCTTTTCATAAGATAATAGGTGCAAAATATTTTGCAAAAAATATTAGATGCAAACCCCTTTAATATTTTTATATTTTCTACTCTTTTTTAGTTTATGAAAAATTGTTTGCTTTCCCTCTATTGCCTCTTTAAAATTCTATATATGGGGAAACTATTAATATCTAAATTGATGAATGTAATTGATCACCATGATGTTTGCGTGTTGTGATGTATGAGCAAACAGTTGCAGAGACTGATATGTTAGAAAATATGTATAGTTCTCTCTATGCCAATAGACACTTCTTTCTCAGACTTGTTATTTCTTAACTGCTCTAGTCTGTCTTGTTTAATTACAAATACACTATAAAATTATTTATAACTATGCCAGTGTAAAATTTTATTTACATTGAACAACACAGACTTTAAAAATTACTTTTTTTGGTGTGGTCCTGGGCCTTCAACTTAGGACTTGCATGCTAGCCCTGGCTTTTTTTGATCAAGACTAGTGCTCTACTACTTGAGCCACAGCTCTACGTCTGTTCTTTGGTGTTATTTAAAGACTTTCCTTCCTGGGCTTGTTTTGAACCACCAGCCTCAGATTTTAGCCTTCTGATATCTAGGACTGCAAACATGAACCACCAGAGCCTGGAGTAAATCACCTTTTATACTCATGATAATTTTGTGTGTATGCCAGTTCTGGGGACTTACAATATTACTCAGCATTTGGTTTCTAGAGGGCATTCTACCACTTGAGCCATGCCTCAAGTCCAGGTCTTTTGCTAGTTAATTGGAGATGAGTCTCCGCAATTTGTTGGTCCAAACTGCCTTTGAACTGTAATCCTAAGGATTTCAGTTTTCTAAGTAGCTAGGATTTCAGGTGTAAACTACCAGAACCAGGCTATAATCATTGTTCACTTATTCTTTTTTAAAAAAAGATATATATATATAGTACACATTATGTATGCTATATATATTAAATGGGTAACATAAGAATGGCCAATAGATACATGAAGAAATACTCAACACCTCTGACCATAAAAGAAATGCAAATCTAAACAACATTGAGATTCCACCTTACCCCAGTTAGAATGTTCACACCTGTCATTCTAGTGGAATAGGAAGCTGAGATATGAGGAACTGAGTTTAGAAGCAAGTACAGGAGCAAAGTTACCTGAAATTCTAATCTCTGATTAACTGCAAAAAGACTAGGAGTGGAGGTATGGCTGGAGAGATAAAATGACAGTAAATGAAAAAGCCAAGTAGAGCATGAGGCCCTAAGTTCAATTTGAGCCCCAGTACCAGCATACTTGTGCATATACACACACATGTGAGTGCGTGCGTGCACACACACACACACACACAAACATACACACACAAAATAAACCCAACAAAAATCAAAACAATAGATTATAATAGTAGCTGAGTGATAATTATGTGGATTGAGGACCTTATTGAACTTCATAGTTTTATGTCCATTTGGGTGAAAATTATTCCATTTAACTAATACAGTTATCACCTTATTATTCATATTCATGACATGGATTATCAACATGGTGTTTTATTACTGTCATTAGCTCCTGTTTATTATTCATGCTACAGCTTTCAGAATAAACTGAAACTGGTTTGTTCATGGAATCCTATTGCTTATTCAAGTGTTTGTCAGGATAATGACAAAGGACCTTGACTAGAGCTTCTTATGTAGTAAGAATTCTCAGTTGCAAAGGACATCACATTTTTATCTTGCATATAGCTTAAAAAGCTGTTTTGATCTTATATGTCTGTGTGTGCTGTTACTTTGGGTTGAACTTGCACTGTCCCTTAGCATTTTTGCTCAAGGCTGCCACTTTACTACTTAAGACATAGTTTCACTTCCAGGTTTTCTGATGGTTAATTGGAGATAATTATCTCACACACATTCCTCCTCAGACTGGCTTCAGATTGCAATTCTGAGAATTCAGACTCTTGAATAGCTAGGATTATGGGCCTTAGCCCCTGAAGTATCTTGAAATTTTACAATCAGGTGTGACAAAATACACTATTAGAGGGCTGGGAAGGTGGCTCAGTGGTAGAGCGCTTGCCTTGCATGCTCGAGGCCCTGGGTTCGATTCCTCAGCACCACATAAGCAAAAAGAAAAAAGCCGGAAGTGGCGCTGTGGCTCAAGTGGTAGAGCGCTAGCCTTGAGCTAGCCTTGAGCGCCCAGGCCCAGAGTTCAGGCCCCATGACCGGACCCCAAAAAAAAAAATACACTATTAGATCCTTATATATCACCCTGCACCAGAATCAACTCCAAATGGATCAAAGACCTCGGAGTCAAAGCAGACACTCTGAAAACATTACAGGATGGAATAGGAGAAACCCTAGGCCTCCCTGGCTCAGGCCGAAATTGTCTTAATAGAGACCCGGAAACACAACAAATCAAAGAAAGGTTGGACAAATGGGATTGCATGAAGTTGCAGAGATTCTGCATGGCAGAGGACATAGCTAGCAAGATCAATAGAAAGCCCACGGATTGGGAGAAGATCTTCACTAGCCATACAATGGACTAGGGTCTCATATCTAAAATATACTTGGAACTCAAAAAATTAAATCCCCCAACAACAAATCCTCAAAGAAACAACTGCCCAATAAATAAGTGGGCTAAGGACTTGAAGAGAAACTTCTCTGAAGAAGAAAGAAAGATGGCCAATAGACACATGAAGAAATGCTCAACCTCCCTAGCCATAGAAGAAATGCAATTCAAAACAACATTGAGATACCACCTCACTCTAGCTAGGATGGCTAAAATCAAGAATTCTAATAACAACAGATGCTGGAGGGGATGTGGACAGAAAGGAACCTTACTTCATTGTTGGTGGGAGTGTAAACTTGTTCAACCACTTTCCTGAAAAGACTTCACATAGAGCTCCCCTATAACCCAGCAATCCCACTTTTGGGCATTTACCCAAATGTTTACAAACAAGACCACACTAAAGCTGTAGCACCAGTTTTCAACAGGGCAAATGAACCTAAGCAGTGAACCCAGGGGAAGATTTCCTTATCCGGGAAAAGGAAGTTCCTCCCAGGGAGGGACAACCCTACCAGGTAGGCAGAGCTAGAAGCATCATTGCCTCTCTGCAGCAAACAAAGACATTCCATTCATATGCCAGCTAAATCTGCAGTTTAGACCACTGCAGGTATTAAAAGCCAAAAATCTGTACAATCTCACTGGAAAAAATAAAAATAAAAACCTAGCTAGGCCATAAGAGATGAGAGTGGCTCCAGAAAGGGCCAAAGGAGAATCTCAGGAGCTAGCCCTTCTGGAAAAAGCCACTGATTCCAGGCATTCCATAACCTAAACAAAAACAAGCTCAGCTGCAGAAACTCCAAACAGCAGAAACCAGCAACCTCCTTCCTGCATTACACACAAAGCGGATTGCTCTAAATTAATAAATTAGTCTGGGAGGAAGGACAAGTGGGTAACGCAAAATTTTTTTCTGCTCACTCAAACAAACTGATATAAGATATCACCTAAGCCACAAGGATATCAAAGTCTCTATCAAAAGACTGGGAAAGCAGACATAGGGGAGACACCACATCCCCCAAATAAATTAAAGAACATATTTCTAATTTTTACTTTTTTTCTATTTTTACTATTTTTATTTTAATTTTTTCCTTTTTCTCTATTTTTTCTTCTTCATTGTTGTTCTGTTTATTCCTAGATACACAGCCAACAGTGATTGCAAGGCTTCCTCTTTAATTGTGTACATACCTGAATTCACCGTATATTTCATTTTTGTTTTTTGCCAGTCATAGGGCCTGAACTTTGGTCCTGGGCACTGTCCTCAGCTCTTCAGCTCAAGGCTAGTGCTCTACCACGTGAGCCATAGCACCACTTCCAGCTTTTTTGCTTGTGTGGTGCTGAGGAATCGAACCCAGGGCCTCATGCATGTAAGGCAAGCACTCTACCACTGAGCCACCTTCCCCGCCCCAAATTCACCCTATATTTTGATTACTACATTTTCTATTTCTCAATCATAGTACTATTAATTTTAGTATTATCACTTTACGTATATATAATTTTTGTAATTTTTTCTTTCTTTTTTCTTACTAGTTTTTCTTTTTTTCTTTCTCTGAGTATAGCTCTTATTGTTCTTTCTTCTGTTCCTTTCCTTCTCTACATTCCTCTACGATTTTCTCTTTCTACTTTCTATTATATCTCTTAATCTTTGTTTTAATTTTACCTCAACCCATACTCCTTTATTTCTGGACCTTTACCTTGTCTTCATTTTCTTTAGTTCATTGATGCCTACCTGTTTGTCTTTGAGCTAGACTATATCTGTGTCGATTTTGACTGGGTTCAAGTGGCTCATAATATTATCTTTTGGTTCAGATTGCTTTAAAGTTCAGGACAGATTTTTTCACTGATTATAATTGCATATAATCCCCATTCTTAAATCACAATACCCTTGCCCTAAAAAAGAAAAGGAGAGATAGGTGAATATCTATCTATGATTTTGAATCTCTAAAATTCAGGCAATTATAAGGCTCAGGGTTTGTTTTTGCTTTAACACTGTGTTCTGTATTCATATTGGATCTGCTTTCCTAACCCCAACAGGAATGTTAGAGTGAAAATATCTATCTATGACTGTGAATCTCTAAAGTATGTGCAACTATAGGGCTCTGGGTTGGTTCTTGTCTTAAACATATGTTCTGTTGTGATGTTTGATTTGCCTTTATTTCCAAATGGGCAGAACAAGCCACAGAAACACAAGAAAATTTGCAAGTCAGGTAACCTCAAGCCCCACTCAAAATAAACAGGCACCAGAGCAGTCAATAAAGGACTTAGAGAGTAGTTCTCAAAATGTTCTACAAAAACTACCCATAAACATGATTAATGAAAAGAATGAAAGCCTGCATATAGCTATGTTTGAGTGTTATGAGGCTAACCAAAACCTAATAGAGGAATTCATGGAATCCACAAGCAGAGAGCTGAATGAATTTCAACAGTGGGAAAAGTAGTCCAATGTTAGTATAGCTACTAAGCTAAAGGATTTGAGAGAGAACACTGAAAATTAAATCAAGGAGGTAAAGAAGTCCATACAAAATCTAAAACAAACCTTCAAAAAAGAAATGGAAGCCATAAAAACTGACCAACTAGAAGGAAGTGACTTAAAGTAAAACATATTGATAGTAGATTAGCCAACACACAAGGAAGAATCTCTGTAATTGAACATAATCTAGATCTTATAGAGGAAAAATAAAGAAATATTCAAAACAAATCCAAGAAACTAAACACAACTCTATAAGAGATACAAGACAGAATCAAAGGATAATTTTTTTTCTAATAGGTATTGAGGACCTAAAGAAAGTCTAAATGGAATAGAAAATATACTTAACAGAATCCTAGGAAAGAACTTCCTAAACATCAAAAACAATAGACCCATTCAAATACAAGAAGCCTTTTGAACTCCAAACAGACCAGATCAGAACCGGACATCCACCACACTGTAATCCACACACTATCAATTGAGGCCAAGGACAGGATCCTTAAAGCTGTCAGGAAGAGATCAATCATGTAAAGGAAAAAAATCAGAATAACTACAGATTTAGATTTCTCAGCTGATACCTTGAAAGCAAGAAGAACTTGGAATGAAGTATGTCATGCCCTGAAGGCAAACAAATATCAATGAAGAATAATGTACTCAGCTAAACTCACCTTCATTATCAAGGGAAAAATAAAAACTTCTACAGCAAACCAAAATTGAAACAATGTATCTCCACCAAATGAGCATTACAAAAGATACTTAAATATGTCCTACACACACAGAAACAACAACAACATGATATAGGCAGAGAAATGGCTCCTAAATTGAGAATCAGATAATCATAGTAAGAACGTGGTTGGCACAGCCCCTAAGAAGGTGGATAACGTGGCAGGTACTACCCAACTCCTCTCAAATCTAACTCACAATATTAATGGATTTAACTCTCCAATTAAATGACAGATTGACTAGTTGGATGAATGAAAAAG
The DNA here is from genome assembly GCF_000151885.1 of Dipodomys ordii. Taxonomy (NCBI): domain Eukaryota; kingdom Metazoa; phylum Chordata; class Mammalia; order Rodentia; family Heteromyidae; genus Dipodomys; species Dipodomys ordii. Next base: position 1,901,210 of record NW_012267326.1, read on the forward strand.
CAAGATATCTTTATCTTCTGTCTTTAAGAGACACACCTTGACCACAAATAGCAACATATACTGAAAGTGAAAGGCTGATAAAATCTATCAAACACATGGCCTCCATAAGCAGGCCAGGTTGCCATCCTAATATCAGGTAAAATAGACTCCAAATCAAAACTAATGAGAAGAGAAAAAGAAGGGTATTACATACTAATTAAGGGCTCTCTCCTACAGGAGGCTATAACAATTCTAAATATCTATACATCAAATGATGATGTACCAAAATTCATCAAACAAATACTACTTACCCTAAAATCAAACATAGATCTAAGCAAATTGATAGTTGGTGACAACCTCAACAAGGAAACCTCAAAACAAAACAACTGCATAGACCAATTCAGAATATTTCACCCAACAGCTTCAAAATATACGATATTCTCAGCAGCACATGGAACATTCTCCAAAATATTCCACATTTCAGGTTACAAAGAAATTCCTCCACTGGAATCAATTGCAGATGGATCAACAACTTTGAAGTAAGAGCAGATACCCTGGAAATATTACAGGAAGGGATAGGGAATACAGTAGGGCTCCTTGGCACAGGTTAAAATTTCCCAAATAAAGATCCACAAACACAACAAATCAAAGAAAGTTTGGATAAATGGGATTACATTAAACTACAGAGCTTCTGCATGGCACAAGACATAGCTAGCAAGATACACAGAAAGCCCATGAGTGGAGATCTTTACTAGCTATACAGAGACATATAAAAAATATATCTAGAGCTCAAAAAATTAACACCCCCCAGAAAAACAAAAAACATATCCTCAAAGAAACAACCACCCCATTAATAAATGGGTTAAAGAATTAAAGAGTCTTTTGTAGAGAGGAAATAATAACAGCCAATAGACACATGAAGAAATGTTCGACATTTCTGGCCATAAAAGAAATGCAAATCAAAACTAAGCTGGGATTCCACCTCATCTCAGTTAGCATGGCCATTATCAAGAAAACATAGCAGATGCTGGTGGGTTTGTGGCCAGAAAGGAATGCTATTTCTGCTTTTAGTGGTGCTATACATTTGTTTAACTACTCTGGAAAGCAATATGGAGGTTCCTCAAAAGTTAGAGTTCCTGTACAATCCAGCAGCCCCCTCTTGGGCATTCACTGAAATGACCACAAAGTAGGCCACACTATAACCACTAGCACTACTATGTTCATTGCAGCATTATTTACCATAAGTAAGATATGGAACCAATCCAGATGCCCATCCATAGATGAATGGATCAAGAAAGTGTGGTATATATACACAATGGAATTCTATGTTTCCATCAGAAAGAATGACATCACCCCATTCATGAAGAAATTGAAAGACTTAGAAAAAAATAATATTAAGTAAAGTAAGCCAGACCCAAAGAAACATAGGCTCCATATGTTTCCTCATTTGTAATAATTAGTATATGTCTAGGACAATCCTAGCAGAGGTTCACAATAGACCAATAGCTATACATATGACCATATAAAATGATGTTGATTGAAATGAACTGAAAGACATGGAAATAAGATATCTTTTTCGTCATATAGTGTAAAGTTATTTCTTTTTTCATTCATTTTTTATTCCCTTTAGTTTATCCCCTGTTTTCACTGTTTTTGATTTTAGTATCCTGTGCCTTATATATATGTTTATCTGATTTGGGGAAGGTGAGAGAAATAACCAAATGGTGAGACAAAGGACAAGGGTGAACCAGTGCAATAGCCATACTCACAAGACACTATGTTAGTAATGAACTTTACAACTTTGGGGGGGAGTACTGGAGGAGGGAACAGTGTTTGACAGAAATGTACTCATTACCTTCTTATATAACTGTAACCCCACTTTTAGGATACAATACAATAAAATTAAAAAAATAAAAAGAATATAATCAAATAATATAAAATGATAGAGGTGAAAATGTTGTTTATATTAATCATAAAATACACTTTTTAAATACATTCGAAATACTTTTGAAATACCATGACATGTTGGCTAGATAAATTATGCCTATGATTTAATTTAATTAATGCCTGTTATTTATTATAATTTAATATTATATAGAAGGGTTCTCCTTGTCATTTACAATATTGAGGGCTAACAAGTGCTCTACCACTTTCTGCTTACCTCAACCCTGTAAAACTAATTATTATCCCTCAATAAATTGGTGACATATGACATATAATAAATGACACTGAAAGATTCTGATTTTATATGAATATCAGTCTGCAAAACATGTATATGTAAACAAAGTGTGGGCAATAATCTTTTTTATTTTATTTTATTTTTTTATTGTGAAAATACTGTACAGAGGGGTTACAATTACATGGGCAAGATAATGAGTACATTTCTTATCAAGCATTGTAGCCTGCTCCTTTGTTTCCCCTTCCCATCCCTTCCCATCCTCCTCTCGCCCCCCCCCAATCCTTCCCGCTACCTGCCCCCCCCACCAAAGTTGTAAAGTTCATTTTTCAACATAACGACTTGTACATCTCATTGTTGCAATGGGTCCACCTGTATCCTTATTTAAACGATTTGTTTTTCCCCTTCCCCTCCACAAATTATACGACATCATATACAGTGAAAGCAGGGGTTATACTGTGGGGGAGGGACATACAAAAGCAACAAAGAAATAATCTTATAAATGTGTTAGAAACAATCACATGAAAGAAAAAACCATTTGAATAAATAACTTAGGGTTCATTTCCCTAACATCACCTTATCTGACCTTTTGTGCTTGACTCAGACATATACTAGATATGCAAATAAGGGAAACCATGGGACCTACATTGCCCCATTTGTTAGGAAATGGAAAGGCTTGGAAAAAATTACATTAAGTGAAGTAAGACAGGCCCAAAGGACAATAATCTTGATCCAAAGATATGTATATTTATATTTAAATATATGGAGATATTTAACAGTACCTATACTTGGATGGTGGGAATAGTAATAATTTCATATCAAGTGATAGATCTCAAACTTAGAATGTAAACCAAGCAAGTTGGAGCCCTTTTGTTTAAAGCCCGATACTAAAAGAGAATGATTTTAAATTTCAAATTTCGACTTGAATTTTCTATTCCAAATATTAATAGTATTTCATACAAGGCTAATTTTTAGTGGATGTACTTCTTTTCCTCCCTCATTCTCTATTGCATTACAGAACTTAAACTTTTATATGAAATCATCTCCAGCCCATAGCTGGTACACATTTTTTACAGTCACTAATGCCAAAAGATGAAAATATCTACAGATGTGACCTGTCTGTGCCACCTCAGTCACACATACTCCTTTTCCTAGACTTGCTATATTTCCTTTACAAGAAGGTAGAAAAGGTCACCCCAAAGGCGACCCCAAAGGCCACCAAAACCTTCCAGATGCTTCTTTGTTTTTGAGCCTGTGTGTGCAGACAGCCTGGTGCCTACAATAAGTTGGTTAATAAAACAGGGTAAAGCCATCTCATCAGTGTATGTTTCCTACTAAGGAAAGAAATTGTTCTTGTTTTGAAACAAGAGCAAATATACCTACCTCATCATTTGCAGTGAGAAAATGTGTTGGGAGCTAAAGAAATCACTCTTCCTACTTCTACAAACGTACCTGATACATTTTGTCCTAGATAATTGAGAAGAGAGAAAATTAAAATGAAATTCTAGCATCACTGTTGTTCCCTTTGCACTGAAAATGGAGACAATGGAGCTCTATCAAAGACTGGAGAGAGTCCAATCAAGACAGGCAAGTTTCTTTTCCATCCTTGGGGGTATCCTGTCCAGATAAGACGTTTAATATTTTTAAAGTAGCTTGAAATTTCCAAATATCTTCAATAGTTGTATTAAATATTGGTTCACTTGACCTCAGGGCTAGGGTGTTGTACCGATCCACTTTTGTTTTTTTGGCGGTTAACTGGAGATGAGTGTCACTGACTTCCAGGAGACCATGAGCAGCTCTTCACAGAGGAGCCACTCTTTCATTTCAGATTGTTCTACTAAGCCCAGAAACGGTTTGTTTCTCTATATTTTTAAAGTTTATTTTGAGGGATATAGCCCAGGCTAGCTTGAAATTCCAGGATCTTCCTTCCTTCAGCATCCTGAATGCTAGTATCAGAAGTGTGGGCCATCATGCCTGATTTGGGCAAACTCTGTTGCCACTAACAGATGACAGGTGGTAGACCTGACTTTGTGGTACCCAGGGAGACGTATTGTCCTGACTGGTCCCACTGCTCATATTATACTTATAGACAGGACCTGGTTATTTTCAATATCACAATTTCACACTGGAAGTTGTATCAAAGTTGGGAAAGGAAAATATACTACTTTTAATTATAGATAGTAGTGGTGTACAGAAAAAAATCAATATGTATGTGTATATTTACACATTCTACCCTCTATGTGTTTGTATGTATATTTATTATTATGTATACGTTTTATCTATAATCTATGTATTCTATCACCTATGCATTTTATCATCTATCATCTATGTACTATATATGTATCAATCATCTTTCTATTATTATCTATCATCTATATACTTATCCTCTATCCGTTATCTTTCCTATCTATGTAGCTATCTATCCTTGTACATGTTTGTATCTATATTCTTTGTGTCTATTATCTTCTACTTTATTCTACCTATCACCTATCCATCCATCTAGCTGTCTATCATCTCTCTATACACTTTCATTTCATCACACATGTTATCCTTTCTTCCTATTGGGAAACATGAAAGTCCTTTCATCTTGGTGTCTATACAATATATAAGAAATTGTTTTAAATTATATTCACACTATTTGGCTATAGTAGGTAACATATTTCTCTTATGTAACTGCAGTTTAGATTCCTGTTTCTGACATGTCTTTAGAATCCTCCCTTTCTTCTTCACCTCTGGCAACTTCTGGCATCCACTCTTCTATAGTCTCCTTTCATGGAGCTACTGTTTTAACTCTGTATGTGTGTGTGTGTGTGTTAACTCTGTGTGTGTGTGTGTGTGTGTGTGCACCAGTACTGAATATGAAGTCAGGGCCCCATGTTATTTTTCTTGGCTTTTTCTTTTCTTTTTTCTTTTTTTTTTTGGGGGGGGGTGTTGGTGATGGGGCCTGAACTCTGGGCCTGAGCACTGTCCCTCAGTTCTTCAGCTTAAGGCTAGCGTTCCACAACTAGAGCCACATCACCACTTCCAGCTTTTTCTGCTTATGTGGTGCTGAGGAATCGAATCTAGGGCCTCATGCATGCAAGGCAAGCACTCTTACACTGAGCCACCTTCCCAGCCCTTTTCTTGGCTTTTCTGCTCAAGGTTGGCATTCTACCACTTGAACTAAACCTCCTCTACTTTCAGCATTTTCTAATTTGTGAAAAAAAACACAAACTCAGGTTTGTCTGCCTGTGCTGACTTTGAACTGCGATCCTCAGTCTCCTGAGTATGTAGGTTTCCAGACATGGAACCACTGTCACCTGTACTTGAATGTTTTAGCTTCTGTGTATGAGTACTTGTGGTATTGATGTTTCTGTTCCTGTCCTATTTCACTTAACATAATAGCCTTCTCCAGCTCTACTCATATTGCCATAAATGACAGGGTGTCATGATTATTTTTTAACTAAAAAATATTTCACAAGTATATATATATATATATATATATATATATATATATATATTTGCTTTTTCATCCATTCATCTGTCTATGGATTCCTATGTGATTCTAAATCATGAGTATTATATAATGGCATTTTGCTTTAGTATGTGCTATGTATTTCTGTACATATGTGTGCATTCTATTACATAATAATGACATAACCTCTAATAGAAAAAAACAAACACGTAGGTGAAAATATTATTTATAAAAATTAAGGGACAAACTCATGCATAGTTTCAGTGTGCACTAACTTATAGGATCTCAGTTGAGCTCTTTATCCTGTCATCTTTTCCTCACTTACACAAATGCAATTTGACTGGGCCTGTAGTTCTCAAACTACATTCTGCTTGAGAATCCCCTGAATGACCAGATTGAAGCAATATTGGGGTGCTAAAGGCATGGGCTCTGATCCTGCAAATCTGAGGTTGAGTGAAAGAACACATAGTTCCCAGATGCCATTGGTGTTTCTCAACTGGTAGCCATACTCAAAGACCTCTGGATTGGTGTGTTTACCTGCATCTCTTATAGTTTTAATATTTACTGTAGCAGTTTTAATGTATGTGTCGGAAACTTATAGGACAGAGCCAATAATCTGTGGCCTTCAAGTCTTCCATGTCGGCATAAAACACACTAGAGCTGAAGAGCCAGTGAAACATGAGGCAAATCACTCAACTCAGAATTGTGTCCATACAGTCATGACTGCTATTACCCAGTAATTCAAGTTCTAAATAATGACTATCCAACCTGAGTTAAATTTTAAACAGAATACATTTCAAATTAATGAAACACACCAGGCACTGGTGGCTCACACCTGTAAGCCTAGCTACTCAGGAGGCTGAGATCTGAGTATTGTGGTTCAAAGCCAGTCCAGGCAAGAAACTCCATGAAATTCTTATTTCCAATTAACCACTAGAAACTGGAAGTGGTGCTGTGGCTCAAGTGGTAGAGCACTCGCTTTGAGCTGAAGAGCTCGGGGACAGTACCCAGGCCCAGAGTTCAAGACCTATGACAAACAACAAAAAAATAAAAAAATCAATGAAACATTAAAAACATTTTTTCTTTAATTTTTAAGATTCAATTTTATAGATCAATGAAGATATAAAGCTATACATGTTAGTGGGTACTATGCAATAGTATGAGTACATATTTTAATACTTAGATTCCACCAGACCTATACCTGTCCTAAACTCATAATTTTCTGATGGTGAACAAGTCCAACATATTTTCTTCTACCTTTTTAAACATGAAGTACATGTTATTTTTTTACATTTAGCCATTGAGTTGTGCAACAACCCCAAAACTTCTTTCTCTTATCTAACTGTAATTTGGTACCCATTGATCACCCTTTTTCCATCCCTCCCCCACCTAATCTCCTGACTCTTCTTCTCATCCACTCAATTCCCAACTTTTATAAGATCAGATTTTCTAGATCTAACATGTGAGTCAGATTATGTGGTGCTTGTTTTATGTGTCTGATTTATTTCACTTAATGTAATATCTCCAGTTTCATGCATATTAGATAGCCACAGGATTTATTTTTTTATGGCTGAATAGTTTCCATTGTGAATATGTATTACATTCCCTCCCTTCATTAGTTGAAAAATACTTACATAGTTTTCAGTTCTTGGCTATAATGAAGAGAACTGCAATGAATGAATGTGTAGGTAGAGATGTTCTTTCAACATACAGGTTCTATTACCTTTGGATATATTCACTGTAGTAATTTCTGTGTTATATGGAAATTCTAGTTTTATATTTATGAAGAATCTCTATATTGTTTTCACATCATGGCTTTACTATTTACGTTCCAACAGTGTGTTAGTTAATGCTAGTACTTGCTTTCAATATTTTGAATAATTTATCCTATTCTTACTAGAATGAGATGATAGCTCATTGTGGTTTTGACTTGCATTTCCAAAGTAGTTAGAGATGCTGAGCATTTTTTTTCTCATACTTATTGGCCATTTGTTTGTCTTCTTTGATTAATTTCTACATAGGTCTATTTCCCATTTCTTCTTTTTTTATTTAATTTTATTTTCAAGGAGATTTAAGGAGGGGTTACAGTTACATATATAAAGTAGTGAGTATTTTTTTGTCAAATTTCTTAGCCCTTCCCTCATTTTTCTCCCACTTTCCCTTCCTCCCATTCCCACCCCATCCCATTGTACAGTTCATTTCCAACATATTGTCTTGTGAGTATTGCTCTTACATTGGTTCCCCCTTTGTCCTTTGACTCACCATTTTATTGTTCCCCTTCCCTTACCTAATTCAGATAAATATATATAAAATACACAGGGTCCCAAAACCAAATACAGTGACAACAGGGGATAAACCATAAGAAACAAAAAACATGAAAGAAAAAAGAAATCATATAGTACATTAAAAACAGCAACAAAGATAAAGCTCTTATTTCCTTATCTTGGAGTTCATTTTGCTTAGCATCATCTTATATGGCTATATGTACATAGCTATTGATCTACTGTGAATGTCTGCTAGGACTATCTTAGATATATACTAATTATTACAATTGAGGGAAATCATGGAGCCTGTGTTTCTTTGGGTCTGGCTTACTTCACTTAATATGATTTTTTCCAAGTTTTTCCATTTCCTTACAGATGGGACAATATCATCCTTTCTGATGGAAACATAGAATTCTATTGTGTATATATAACACATTTTCTTGATCCATTCATCTACTGAGGAGCATCTGGGTTGGTTTCATATCTTAGTTATGGTAAATAATGCTTCGGTGACAATTCTATAATTATTAAGGTGGTGAACAGCTGAGTTACCATTTCATAAGTCAGGTAATGAGTACATTCTTTTTTTTGGATAATTTCAGCCTATTACCCACTTCTTTTTTTTTTTTTTTTTTGCATGCCAACCATCTAATCCATTCCCACTCCAAATGAGTCCGGCCAGCCAGCTCAGGCTTTGGGAGGTACTAGGGGCCAGGGAAGGAAGGGGCAGGGGAACAAATTGTTTTTTTTTTTTTTCTTTTTGCTTATTTGGTGCTGGGGAATTGAACCCAGGGCATGCAAGGCAAGTGCTCTACCACTGAGCCACCTTCCCAGCCTATATTACCCACTTCTTAGTAGAGTAATTTAGTTATTGTTTTTTGCTTATTTATTTCATTTTGCTATTGACTTTTTAGACTTCCTTACATATTCTAAATATCAACAGTTATCAGATGAATAATTTGCAAGTATTTTCTTTCATTCTGCACTCTGCTGCTGATGTCCTTTGTTGCGCTGAAGTCTTTTGATGTGATTCCATTTGTCTCTTTTTGCTTGTGGCCTTGTCAAAAATGTCCTCACACATTTGACTGTCCTGAAGCTTTCTTCTATGTTTTCTTCTAGTAGTTTCCTAGATTCGAGTGTTACACTTAAGTGTTTACTCCATTTTGATTTCATTCTTGTTCATGAATATATCTAATTTTCCTAGGAAAAGATGCTGTGTTATTTATGTTTTAATTGATAACAAGGCCTGCCTAGCAAAATGGTATTTATTATCTACTGTACTAAAATTCCAGTTGGACAGCAAAATTGTGTATAAATGGCAGCTAAGTAGTACCAGGAAGGACAGATAGACAAAGGCTGTCTTATCTTGCTGCTCAACTTTGGTTTTTATTTTTCTTTTTTATTTGTGATTTGAACTTAGAGCGCTGAGATCCCCAGAGAGATATTCTACCATTCTACTCTCTTAGCCACACATTAAGCCTTGCAGCTCCTTCTTTAGGCTGATTTCTTTCATGTTTCTAAGCAGATGTCTAGTTGCCTTTTAGTATACTTAGTTCCTTACTTATTTCCAGAAGGATAAGAGAGCTAGATGGCTTCTTTCACAACCCTGATCTAAGCATTGTCCTTATTCTGTGTGAGTGGGCTCTGTGTTCATATTTCTGTGACTGAATGTTATCAGGAACATGGATGCCCTCAATGGCAAACACTAACCAAGACCTACACTGTATCTGGAGAAGGATCTCCATTATCTGATTCACATAGGAACATGTACATCACTGGAAAAACTGGTTTCCCATTTTTTATAAGAAAGGTTGAGAACCATGTGTGGAAAGCATGTAGCACTCACTGCATTTCACCTTCTTATAGATGTGATTGTGACCTGAGTAACACAAACTACTACTTTATAGTGATACACACATATATACAAACAAGAAACATATTGCAGAAAATAGTATTATACAAAAGCAAATCAATTTTATACTTTAAATTGAGATTTCTTTTTTATAATAAGTTAATATTATAAGTTACAGTGTGCTCAATTAACTTATATTTGAGCAGTCATTGCTATGAGTCAAGCATCATGATGAAAAAGGGACCTTACACATGACTTTACACTGTAGAAGCAACTTGATATAGTATTTTGGGCACCAGTAAGTATAATGCTAGGTGTTGGTTTGTCCTACATAGTCTTTATTATATTGTAGAATGTTCCATGGATTCCTAGTTTCTATAGAGCTTTTATCATAAAATGGTGTTGGATCTTGTCGAATGCCTTTTCTGCATCTATGAGATTATCATGTGATTCTTAACCTTGCTCCTGTTGATGTGTTGAATTACATTCATTGACTTGCTTATATTGAACCAGATTTGAATCCCTGAGATGTATCCTGTTTGATCATAGTGTATAATTTTTATGATGACTTGTTGAAGTCAATTGGCCAGAATTTTGTTGAGAAATTTTACATCAGTTTTCTTCAAAGAAATGGGACTATAGTTCTCTTTTTTGATGAGTCCCTGTCTGGTTTTGGGATGATATTTATTCTGGCTTCATAGGATGAGATTGGTAGTGAACTTTCACTTTCAATTTCACTGAAGAGTTTGAGGAATATTGGTGTGAGTTCTGCTTTGAAGGCCTTGCAGAATTCAGCTGTGAATTTATCTGGTCGTGAGGTTTTCTTGGATGGGAGTTCTCTTAATGTGATTTTTATTTTATTATTTGATATGGTTCTATTTAGTTGGTTTAAATCTTGACTTAGTTTGAGCATATCAGTATTTGCTAGAAATTCTTCCATTTCTTCCAGAGTCTCATATTTGTTATCATAAAGGTTTGAATAGTATTACCTTATAATGTTCTGAATCTTGGTTGTTTCTGTCGTGATGTTTCCATTCTCCTCTCTGATTTGTTTATTCGTGTGGGTTCTCTTTTTCTTTTTGGTCAGATTTGCTAAGGGTATGTCAATTTTGTTAATTTTTTCAAAGAACCAATTCTTAGTTTTGTTGACTTATTCTGTTTTTTGGGCTATTCATTTAATTCTGATTTAATGTAATTGTTTCTGCCTACTAGATTGGGGTTTGGCTTGTTGCTCTTTTTCAAAGAGCTTCAGGTGCATCATTAAATTATTGGTTTGAGATTTCTCCAATTTGTTGATGGAGGCATTCAGACCTAGAAATTTTCCTCTGAGCACTGCTTTTGCTGTATCCTAGAGGATCTGATATTTTGTGTGCTCATTTTTTGGTAAATACTATAAACGTCTGCATTTCCATTCTAATCTCTTCAATGACCTACTGTTTATTCAACAATGTGTTAGTCATTCTCTATTGGTTACAAGATATTTTTTTTTAATCAGTCATGCATCTCAAACTCTGGGTCTGGGTGCTCTCCCTGAGTTCTACGAGTCAAGGCTAGAGCTCTATCACTTGAACCACAGTGACACTTCCAGTTTTCTGGTGGTTTATTGGAGATGAGTCTCATGGACTTTCCTGCCCTGGCTGTCTTTGAACCACAATCCTTATTTCTCAGCCTCCTGAATAGCTAGGATTACAGGCGTGGATGGGCCTATCCTTTTGGATATTTGGGAAGTTCCCTGCTATGATTCTGTTAAATATATTTCCTATTCTGTTAGCTTCCTTCTCTAAGCCTTCCTATAATCCTTAAATTAGGCTTTCTGATTGGAGCTCCTATAGCATCCATCTTGTTTCTTGGATTTGTTTGAATAATTTTCTATTCTTCCTGTATAAAATCTAAGCTATATTCAATTCTGGAGATTCCAACTTTTGCATTGTCTAACTTGCTCACAAGATGTTTTTCCTTTTTTGTTTTTTTAATCTCTTTTCCTTCTTGTTGTTCATTTTGGTTTCCATCTCTTTTTGGCACTTTCTTTTACATCTTGTATGAATTTCTTTACTTCCCTAATTTGGTTTTAAGTGTTCTCTCTCAAATCCTTTAGTCAAGTGGCTATACTTTCATTGGATTCCTTTTCCTTCTGTTGGAATTTATTTGCTTTCTGTTAGTGGATTCCATGAATTCTTCTATGAAACTTTGATGATCTGTATCATGCTTACATATAACCATATGCAGGTTTTCACTGTTTTACTCATCATGTTTACCAGTAGTGCTTGTAAATCATTTTGAGGACTGTCTTCTAGGTCTTTCATTGACTGCTCTGTTGCTTGTTTATTTTGAGTGGTAGTTGAGGTTCCTTGACTTGTGATTTTTCTTGTGTTTCAATGGCTTATTCTATCCATTTGGAAATGAAAGAAAATCCAATAGCACACCAGAACATAATTTTAAGACACAAACCATACCAACCCTGAGCCCTGTAATTGCACAGATTTTAGAGGTTCACGATCACAGATAGGTTACTTTTACTCTTTCCATTTTTGGATATAAAAGCACATCCAATGCTCCCACAGAACACAATTTTAAGACAAAAACCATGAGCACTGTAATTACACCTATTTTAGAGGTTTAAAATGATAGGAAGGTATTCCCTTATCTATCTCTGCTTTTCTTTGTGAGGGGAGGGGTATTTTGGTTCAGAAGGGATTATATGCACTTGAAACCAGTGAACCAATCTGTCATGAGGTTTAAATCAACCTTGGCTAAAAGGATAATGTGATGAGCCAGTTTGACAGAGTCAAAATGAATACAGATAAAGTCTAGCTCAATAACAAACAACTAGGGATCAATGGACTAAGAAAATCAAAGGAGCAGGGGACCAGAAATTAAGAGGTATAAGTAAAATTAGGAGGAGAAAATAAGATTAGAGGAATGTAGGTCAAGAAAGGAAGTCAAGGAAGATACCTAAGACCTAAATTCAGAGTAAGAAAAAAGAAAAGATTAAAAAAAGAAGTGAAAAACTTTATAAAAGTATATAAGTATAAAGTAATAATACTAAAATTAAAGTACTAAGCTTGAGAAATAGAGAACTGAGTAATCAAAGTCTGAATTAATTATGTACACAATGAAGGAGGAGTCCTAATAATCATTGTCATCTATGTACCTGGGAATGAATAGAGCTGCAATGAAGTAGAGAAAAAAAGGAAAAAGAAAAAAGGGGGAAAAAGGAAAAGAACATAAAATAAAAATAAAAAAAGAAAAATTAAAATATATATAATAGAATTGTTTTTTCAATTTATTTTGGGGATCTTTTGTTTCCCCCATGTCATATCCAATCTCTTCATGTAGCCTCTGATTCTCTTGTGGTGGTCAGTTTTCCTGGGGCTTAGTTGGTTTCTAAAATCAGTTTGTTTGAGCGGGCATAAAAAGTTCTGCTTTACAGATGTGGGATCTGTCTTACCTTCCTTCCAGGCTAGTTTAGTGGGAGGGCAACCTGCTTTGTGTGTCATGCAGTGGGGGAGGTGGCTGTGTTCTCTTGCTTGTAGTCACTGCTAAGGAGCTTGTGTATGGGTGAGATTGTGGCCTCTCTGGAATCAGTAGTTTTTCCCAGAATGGCTCTTTTGGCCCAGCCTGGAGCCACTCTCAGGTTTTAAGCCATATACAGTTTTTGTTTTTAATTTTTTTAAACTCCTGCATTTGGCTAAGCTACCCTGCTTCAGAGTGGCATGGCCACCTCTGGCCCTGTTTACTCAGTGAAGAAAGTTATCCCACCTTGGGAGAAGCTTCACCCTCCTGGGAAGGACAACCTTCCCCTGGGTGGAGCTGATTCCCACTGGTCAGATTCCTTTGCCCTGTTGAAAAATGGCTCTGCAGTCATTGCTTCTCAGGCCCAAGTTATCTGCTAGCTGTTCTGGCCCAGTCTTTGCCAGTATCAAAGATGGTGTTCTTCTTGGTTGATGGGGGCAGGGCTACTTTCCAAATGCTGTTCTGTGAGAAGGAGTGAGAATGTCTTTTGTGGGGTATTCACACTTTCCCTTGGTTTTTTGGACTGTCTATGAAGGTCAGCAGGATGAAGATTTCCACTCCTAGTCAGTGTGCACTGGCAGTGAGTGAGAAGCTGCACACACACTGTCTCTGGTGCCTTTGTTCCAGGCTTTGTCTCTGCTGCTATCATGGCAGCTGCTGACACCATCACCAGTGTGTGCTCAAATCTGCCTTCTTAAGCAGGCTCCCTGAATTTTTCCTCTCTGGCCAAAATCTCTGTACTGTGATGGCTCACTTAGTGTGACTCTAACTATGGATTTTTCACTGGAACAGTAAAATTGGGTTCTTTGTGATAGATCAGACAGCTGTATCTTCCTCCATTTCTTCTCAACTGGGTGTTTATGAGACAACATATATGTATATATAGTTACCTTTGTGTGGCCTGTGTGAGCTAGTACCGGGGCTTGAACTCAAGGCCTGGGTGCTCCTAGGAGGAGCACCTAGGAGGCTTTTTGCTAAAAGCTGATGTTCTACTGCTTGGGCCACATCTCCACTTCTGGCTCTTTGTGGTTAACTGGAAGCAAAAATCTCAAAGACTTATTCCTGGACTGTCTTTGAACTTCTATTCTCAGTTTGCAACCTCCTGAATAGCTAAGAGTATAGGCATAAGTCACCAGTGCCTAGTGACAGTATTTTAATCCTAATTACATATACTGTATGAGGAAACTGAGGCACAAAGAAGATAATTCCCCAAGCCTGAACAGCTAGTAATTAGCACAATGGAAATTAAATCTTAGAATGCTAATGGATGGGACTTGCTTCTTAATCATGTTATTAATGGAATCAGGATATATATTTTTTTTCAGTGAAATTGTTTTGTATCATTGAGTACTTTAAAAGGCCTTGTCTCTACTATTTTTACTTTCTTGTATGTCACACTAGGGCAAATGTCACATTGCCCTCTAGTATAAGCCACCCTGTTCAGAATCCAGATTTTGGATGGCTTTATATTTATGTGGAATTAGAGTTCTCAATAATTGATAACCTTTAAAGGACAGCATCTCTCTGAGCTAATGAAAGCAGGAATTTAATGGTCACAGAGGCCACACACCGGTTAGAAAATGCAAATACTAGCTCTCAGCATGATAATTCTCACACAGCAAATGTGTATCAATGTAGAGATCCAGTCATGCACATGCAGGTTATTTCTGCTTTAATATATGTTTTCCAATGAACAAGCCTGGTGCCTGGGAGCATCACTTTATTTTATTGTTGTACATTTTTTACTTGACACTTCAATATTGCCTTTAGTATTGTTGTCTAATACATTTCATTATCTTAAAGTGCATTATTTCCTGAATTTGACAGCATATTTGGCATTGTACAATATGTAAGAGAAAGTTCCATTTTGAATACAAGTGGCTGTTCATCTTTCAGTTCCATGTGGGTGTGCTGAGAATTAATGCTGCTCAGAGAGGAGAAGAGGGAGCCAGAAGAATGGAATTTGAGCCCCCCTCCATGCCTTGACTTGATACTATCCATACTGATTATCTTGTAAAAAGATCTTCTCTCTTCCTTGTCCTCCTCCTCATCATGGAAACTGTTATGGTAATAGAAGTAGTGATGAATAGAATAGCTCTGTATTCAGAAGTCTTGTGTCCAAATTCCAACCTTTCCACATTCTTATTTATCTTATTTTTACATTAAGGATCATGTTCTGGAGTTGGCTTGCACTGGTTTGTAAGAGTTGATACATTTATTTTCAATTTCAATTCCATGGGCAGTTTTATCATGTTGGTAAATGCCCTGTGTATACTGCTACTCAGTAAAATATATATTGGTCCCTCATGGCTTCTCTCATCCCATAGGAATTAAACACTTTTCTATGATCATCAACTTATTTTGTCTTTTTTTGGAAATTTGTGTGGAGAATGATCCACATATCCTCTTCTGAGTCTGATTTCTTTTGTTCAATAATACATTTGTCAGCTGGGCAACAATGGCTTATGCCTCTAATTCTAGTGAATCAAGAGGCTGAGATCTAAGGATAGATAGAGATTCAAAGCCAGGCTGGGCAGAAAAGTTTGAGACTTTTGTCTTCATTTAGGCACCCAAAAAGCCAGAAGTGTAGCTATGGCTCAAATAGTAGAGCTTCATCCTTGAGTGAGAAAACTAAGGGACAGTTTCTAGGCCCTGAGTTCAACCTAGCATACACAAAGCCCTGACTTCCATTCTCAGAACAAAAGAAGAGAATGATTGTGATTCAAGCCTCAGATCAGGAAAGCAAGAGCAGTAACAAAAAGATATGTGTGTGTGCCATTCATGTTCTCTATTATATTGTGCTTAACTCTTTTTTTATTTAATTTTATTGTCAAGGTGATATACAGAAGGGTTACAGTTGCATACATAAGGTAGTGAGTACATTTCTTGTCAAACTTATTCTTCCCTTCCCCATTTTTCTCCCAGTTTCCATCCCTCCAACCCCCCACCCCCAAATTGTACAGTTCATTTCCAACATATTGTCTTATGAGTATTGCTGTTGCATTGGTTAGCCCTTTGTCCTTTGTCACACCATTTTGTTGTTCACCTTCCCTTCCCTAATTCAGATAAACATATATAAAATACCCAGAGTACAAAAATCAAATACAGTGACAACAGGGGCTAAACAGTAGGAAAAAACACAAAGAAAAAATGAATTATATAATACATTAAAAACAACAACAACAAAGTAAAAACTCTCTTTTATTTTTGTACATGGCTGTATGGTACAATATATAATATGACAGTTCATAGTCCTTATGCCTATTGCTAGTACAACTGAGTAACTCAGTTCTTAAGTGAATTGAAATTTGCTGTAACTATAAATATATATTAGAATTTAATAGTACATAAATAGTAATTTTTTGTATTGATCACATTAAGCTGATAATATCCTAACATAATATGCTAAATATATTATTAAAAGTTTTCTCTTCACATTGGTTTCCTTGGGCTGTTTACTAAATCACTACAAACTCAAGGATTTAAGATAATTTTTGCCACGTGCAGGTGGTTTATATCTGTAATGCTAGCTACTAAAGAAGCTGAGATCTGAGGATCTTGGTTTGAAACCAGCACAGGTAGACAAATCTGAAAGACTCTTAACTCCAAGTTAAGTAGTAAAATACAAAAAGTAGCAGTGTTGCTCAAGTGGTAGAGCACTAACCATTAGAGGGAAAAGCCAAGTGAGAGCACAAAGCTCTGAGTTCAAATCTCAGTACCTACAAAAACAACAAAAAATGACTTTATTTTCTCACATTTCTGGAGGCCATCACTTCCTACTCAAGATGTCCTAGTGCTAGTTCCTTCTGGAGATTCTGAGGTTTTTTATTTTGTTGGTAGTACTGTGGTTTGAATTTAGGGCCTTGAACTTGCTATGCAGACATTCCTTGAACTCTACTATGTGAACTTACTTGGACCACAATTCCAACCTTTATCACTTTAGTTAATTTTCAGGTAAGGTCTTGAAGTTGTTTGCCTGGAGCCACAATCTGCCTTCCACAATTGGTATGAAGGGTCTATACCATCCTATAAAGTTTATTGATTGAGATGGGGGTCTTCCTAACTTCTTGCTAGCTCTTATGAAACTGTGATACATAAGTAAGCCACAATGCCTCACTGTTCTTGAGGTTTTGAGGGAACATTCATGCCATGCCTCTCTCAGTTTCTAGTGGCTACTAGCATAACTTGAGTTCTAAATACAACCATTTTCTGCCTCCTCTTCACATGGGCTTTGCCTCTGTTTTTTTTGTCTGTAGTTGATCTCTTCCTAGGATACATTTTATTGGATGTAAGGCCTTCTCTAATCCAGGAGGACCTCAACTTGTAATCATCACTTTTTATCGTATCTACAGAATAAGAAGGACTTTAGACAAGACTGCATTATGTACACAGTTCTATATGTATATATCTTTTTTCTTTGGTGCCAATAGTAAGGATTAAACTTATTTTCACTTGGCATTTGCAGATAAGTCTGGCACTCTGCTATTGAGCAATTCCTCCACATCTGGGTTTTTGCTGGTTAACTGGTAACAAGAATCTCTTGGATTTGTCTGCCTCAACTGTCTTCAAATCATTACTCTTAGATTTCTGCCTCTGGCATAGCTAGGATTATAGAGTTGAACCACTTGTGTCTGGCTATATATCTTTTTAGGGGAACATGTCAATTCACTACATTCCTACTTATAGTTAAAAGTTTTGTTTAATGTGGCTGCTAGAACATTTACCATTATATGTGTATCTCACTTTATACTTCTATTAAACAGTGCTGCTGTGTTTAATCTATTGTACAGATCTGTGTGTATCTACTCATCAGTTTTAGATAATTCTCACATGGTATCACTTCAAGTAGTCTAGTGTCTTTCAGTGTTACATTTCGATCTCGTTTTATCCAATTTTGGTGTACCTATTTACTATAGCATAAAATCTAGTGTAAAACATCTCTTTGCTTTTTTGTCTATGAGTCTTTCTTTGTTGCCTCTTAATTTTTCCCCCTGTTTAAAAATAAATGGGCACTACTATGTTAAATATTTAGCACATTTTTGAAACATAGTAGAGGCTCCAAAAGATATTTTCCTTCAACTTGAAGAAATTTGTACATTTGAACATGGGATATCAACCCAACAATAGCTGTCCTGTTTACATGCAGTCTATCATTTCAAACTTTTCCATTTCCTAGGCCTTCACAAGTTCTACTCAAGAAACTGATATGTTTCTAGGAACTTTTTTTGACAATTTTTAAAATCAATTTTTATTTTTCCAGCATAGTCTCCTCTGTGGTTATCAGCTTGGATTCTTGATATTATTATATTTCAAGAGAAAACTCACAGAAGAAGTTACGTTGAGAGTTGTAAACTATTCTGTTTAGCCATTTGACTCTTTTCACCTCATATTTGGTAGCTCAAAATTGCATTTCTGTCTGTATAGTGCCATGAAATTTTCAGAAGCTCTAATGGCCTCTTGTCCTTTTTGGAATCTGCTAGTTTTACTGGCTTCCCATTCTGCACCAAGAACTGGAGAATGACCAAAAAGAAAGAGCAATGGGTATATACTTGGGCTCAGTTCAAGGATTCCTTGCTGCTTTGTCTTTGACTCTAATGTCCTGGGTATCTTAACAAATCCTGCTACCTCCATTTTTTCATCTTCAGAACAGAAGCAGAAGCAACAGGTTTACATGTTAAATAAATTTCAGAGGGGCAGAGTGTTATTCAACCTAAATTTTGCTCAAAAGCATTATATTCCATTCTTTCTCACATTAAAACTCTTAAATATCATACTTTGATGTATAATCAGAAACCTGACCATTACTTTCACACCAATGACCTTTCTATGAGCTCCATGTACTGCACAATGGAATGAGGGCTCCAGCATAGACTCTCCTAGCATGAGAAATATCCATTAGTTTGACACCATGATTCTTTCTTCAAGAGTTCACTTTAAAATCAGAGCCACTTACTTAGCCCTGAGCCTGATTTACTTTGTTGTCTCTAATTTCTAAATAAGTCCAGTTTCATGCCATTCTTTCAGCCTATTCTCTGATATTGTCTTACCAGCCTTTAATCACCACGTCTCCAATTTTACCATGCTTACTGTCCCTCCTGATTGAAACATACAGTTTCAACCATTTCATAGGATTCTCTTGATAATGCTCTACTAAATGCTTTAGTCTAAATCAAGTTCTGATTTTGGCCACAAATTTCCTCTCTGCTACAAGTCAGTTGGTGTTAACAGAGTTTCCAGAAAGTTTCTACATTTTCAAGATTTGTAATTCAGACTTTGGAGCAGGTGGTCAATAACTTTCAACTTAAATACTACCTCAACTCCAAAGGATGTGGCTCCCTTGATGGGTGAATAAGTGTTATAGTGGGTAGATCATTTACATCTCAAATATGGAAGTATTCTACAAATCACACCTAAGAAATTTGGGATGAGGAATATACTTAGATTTTGTGTAATGAATGGTAAAAGAAAAACATAATGTTGGGTATCTATTATAAGGTAGATATTTTTGCATACTTTACTGCTGTCAGGTAGAGGATGATCCAAGTATATTTGCTATCATAGCCATATCCTTTAGCATGAATCATAAAACTTTTTGCTAAAGAAGTACTTATATTACTGTACAAATTTAGATAAATATCTAGTGGTTTTCATTCTTGTATATAGATGCATTTTTATACAAGGATGCCAAGTTTATTGAGGTATAACTTATAAACAGTGGATGCACAGATATTAAGCATGCAGAAAGATCAATTTTGACAAAATAATACATACATGTTAACTGAATCTGTCAAAACAGTTTACTTCTGTACTTTCCAGTCAAGATCCACTAACCACCAAAGAAAACACTGACATTATTTCTGTCGTAAGAGTTCTTTGTATAGGAACTATTGTGTACTATTTTGTTTCTCTCAGTATAATATTGTATATGTTATAGATTGTCCCTTATTATTTGTAGTTTTATAAGTATGGTATATGGGTAATCCCATATTCTACCATTAATGGGTACTTTAGCTTTTCCAGTGTTGGCTTTTCATGAATAACTCTTCAAAAGGCATTTTATCTGAAATATGTATGGTTTTGTGTGTTTTTTATATTTCATAAATATTAGGATATATTTCATAAATACTTAAGATTGGGATTCCTGAGTATATAATGGATAAATATTTAATTTCAAAAAAATAACGCGACTCAAATAATCTGCCCACTAAACTCTATTTTTCTGTTATTTATTTAGATGGCTTTGCATATTTTGTACGTATATGGGAACATGTTTATATCTTTTATATTGAAATATGCTTGAATCATCATAAAGGGCGGTTCTTACTTGAAAAAAATATATAATGTGTCTTGATTTTAATCCAGTCTGACTTTGGGGATGGACTCTGATTTTAATTGGACTATTTTGTTTACCTCAATTTAATGTAATTATTTATACAACTAACCTCTTGATATATATCATATGCTCTGTTTAAATTATCTTTAAGTAAATTTGTAAGTACAATGCATCTTGATTAATGTTACCACTTGCCTCGTTCTCTCTCAGCTCTTCCAACCCTCCCCATACTCTCAGATTGCCTGCCTCTATTTTCACAATGTATATTGAATATTATGACTGTATTTGCCCACCATTCTTCCCCCTATTTGTTTGCACCCATTCCTAGACTTCACTCCTCCCTGAAAAAACATTTTTCAGCCTCCTGGTATTTGTTTTTTTAACTGTACATTAGTTGTTTAAAGGATCTACACTGTTGGAATTCACTCCTGCGTCTACCCCCATATATGCTTTCATGTATGTTTATAATTTATATCTAATTTTGACCTATGAAAGAAAATTCTGAGCCTTACTTACTTTATTTAATGTAATTTTCCCCAGGTCCATCAACTTCCCTGAAAATAACATAATATTATTCTTGATGGTTGAGTAAAATGGATATCCATGTGCTCTTTTTTACTTTGTTTTACTGGTCAATGTAGACTTTTTTAGTACTTGCTTTTATCTTTTTATTGTTTTGGTTGTTACTACATCCTTATTTTTCAGTAGATGCTCTAGACAGGGGTTAATCAAATCACAAATCACAGGCCAAGATCAGTCATTGTTTTCATGAGAAAATGGTCATGCCCATTAGCTATGTATCATCTAGGACTGCTTTTATACTGCAGTAGTACAGATGAATAGTTGTGACAGAAACCACAGAAACTGAATACCTAAAATGTTTAGTATTTGTCTCTTGAGAGATAAAATTTGTCAAATCCTGTTCAGAGATTAAAATATATGCATTGTTAATAACCCATTCTACCTTAGAAAATGCAGCTGTACAAACAATATAAGAACCTGACAATGGTGGATTTCTAATTATTGTAACTCTTTCCTTTTGCTCTATTTTTTCCAAATCATATCTCTGCTTATGCTAACAAACAGAATAATTATCTGTCTGTTTGTTTGACTGTCTGTCTCTTTCATCTAGCTCTCTGTCTTTCTGTTATCAATCTCTTGACTCTTGGTTCTAGGGCTTGTGTAGTTAATGCCATTATACAACCTCAACCTCATTTGTATATCACTCAAGTCATTCAGTAGATTGAGCTAGCTGAGGATCTTAGGCTTGCTACTTAAGCCTCAGTTTCCCATGCAGCTTGGGAACATTTCTACCCATTTCATTGAATTAAGAAGTAGACAATGGGCAACAAATGCTTATTTACTCCAGTAGAATTTGAGTGTTAGCTATAAGTATCTTTGCTTGTAAGGGTGAAATTCTGCACAAAGGACCCTAACACATAGGGCCGTAAGAATACCTAACACTTACTTTTACAAGATATCATAGTAAAAGCTATCTAAGGTATCTAAGTGAATGTATGTTGCATTGCAAGGCTCTGACCAAAGGCCAAAGAGTAGTCATGGAAAAAAGGAGCCTAAGTCTGAAACTTAAAACCTCATTTGCCTAAGTATGAGATACTGATGTGAGAAGAACACAGTCAAATCAAAGCATTTATCTCACCAGCGAGGTCAAAACAAACAGAAGTCCCTAAGGGCAGGTGAATCTGGACAGGCTTGGCTTGAGACAGGAGAGGGTCCAGAGTTGAAAGGATGGAAATGGCAGAACCTTACTCACTGGTAGCCTGCAAGCCAACTATGCAAGCCCAGATAACAACTTTCAATAGTCTTTTATTTTTTTTTTTGCCAGTACCAGGTTTGAACTCAGTGGTTCTCATGTTTTCCCAGCCTGTATATTGACTGCTGACATTCTACTACTTAGCACCTACCACCTATCTTTTTGCTAGTTAATTGGTGATGGAGTCGTATGGACTTTTCTGCCTAGGCTGGCTTTACATCCTCCTCCTCCAGATCTCAGCTTTTTGGGTAGCTAGGATTAACAGGGGTAAACCACTGATGCCCAGTTTCAATGATCTTTTCAAAAGATTTAATCTTCTGGTGTGGTTATGATGTACATAATTGCTTTCAGCATTTGTCTGTACCAAATCTGTTTGTTTTTCCTTCTCCTTTTCTAGTTTTTTTTTTTTTTCCCATAGTACTCAAGGTCTTAGTGTTATGTGGAAATGCCAGGCCACTTGAGCCAGGCCCCAGCCTTGTTATTTATTATGAAAGATATCATCATTGGATGTTGAACTCTCAGTTAAGCTTTTTATTTTACTTTGAGTACCATAAAGACATAATTAACTTCTTCTGTCCATATTTTCTTCTCTGGCCCATTTCTAGATTCCCTTATTTTTATCTTTCCTGGGATTCTGAGTTTCTGGGCTCTGTAGATTAATATCCTTTAGTAACAGTAAAAAATTCTTAGCTATTTTATTTTCAAATATTTCTATTATTCTATCTCCAAGTTCTCCTTCTGAGAGTCTAACTAAACAGATGGTAAAGTGTTTGATATCTTCTCCAGATTTCAGGTACTAATTTTCCCACTGTTTTTAATATTTGTATTTTTTTCAATTAATAATTTTGAATTATTGTCAAATTCACAGATTTTTTCTACATATAGCCTACTGCTAAACTCATAATAGTAATTTTTTCATGCTTTGTATTTATTCGTTGCCTCTTAGATTTACATTAGGCTTATTTTTCATTGATATTGTTACATTCCCCACCTACTTATGCATGATATTGATCTTTCTATCTTTATATGCCTTATCATAGTTATTTTAAACTTCCTATTTGGTATTTCCAACATAAGAGCTCTAAGTCTATTAAATGTTTATTTATCTTGATGATAGGACATGTTCAAAATCCAATTTTTATTATTATATATAAAGCAGAAAATTGAAACCATTATAAATAATATATAATAATATATAATGTATATAAAGAATTGAAACAATTTATGTATATATATATATGAATTTCCTCATTTTTTTCTCAAGCCATAGTATGTATGCATACACACAGGGTTTTAGAGCACTGTGACAAATACATTAGTCTAAAACTGAGCTGAGGCTGAATTTGGTGTTCCTCTTCTAGCTTCAAGCTTTATCAGGCCATGTTTGTCTATATTTGGGTGAGATAATTTGATTCTCTGTCAGCAATATTACTTCCCTTCCCTCCAGTAATATTTGAAGCTGGACATACTTTTCTATAATACTCTAATATTTTAGAAGGTCCAAATGCATTGTCACCTCAAGGTAACCCCTTTTTGTTCCTCCTCAGCAGCAACCAGCCAGGACTGTCTACTAAAAGTAAAGTCCAGCATGTTGAAGGGCTTCTTTTAGTCTTCTTTTCCAGACCCTGATTTGCTATACATGATGGAGAGCTTTGTCAGTTCTGCTTCTGAAGCAGTTGTGGTGCTCAATGTGAGTCCCAACAGGCCTAGCACATTTTTCCTGTATCTGGCCTGACCCACAACTTCATTATCATTCTTTCAGTCCTCCTGCCTGCCCCCAGTATTTCTTATAAATACCCACAGAAACCTGTAGAAAAAATAGTTGGTGTTTCTGGTGGTGATGTGGGGATTCCTCTTTCATTTAGAGCTTTCAGACTACTGCTATCCATGTATGGCCTGAAAATTTGTAGAACTTTAGACATTTTGTTCTGCATTTAACTAAAGTTTTGTAGGTTTTATCTGTGTGTGTGTGTGTGTGTGTGTTTGTGCGCGCGTGCGTGCTCTAAGAGTGTATTTTTTCCTTTTTCTGCTATTCAATTGAGTCAGAGAGCAGTTATAATGATTTTTATGATCTCGGAGAGACTCGTCACATTTTGATTATTAGTTCTATGGATTTGGGGGCTTTTTAATTTTTGGTGACCAGTTCTAGGAGACTCTAGGGGGTATTATTTGATTTCTGGTTTTGTTAGAGAGGAAGTCTGTTTTCTATCTTCAACAGAATGGAAGTTCCTAACTGTTTTTAAATGCTTTTTGTGTCTGAAGATGAGATTAATTTACCTAGGAAGTGAATGGAAGCCAGCATTGCCCACTTCATCTGGTGATGAAGTGAAATCAGTTCCACAGGGTAGGAACAGACCAGAACCTGCAGTATTCTGCAGTACTAAGATTTAAACCCAGGGCCTCATACTTTGTAGATAGGCACCTAGGGTAGAGTGAGCCACACTTTCAACCATATAACCTGCAATCTTTTAACTCTGACCTTTCTATTTTCTCCCTGCTGGTGCCACAAGAGAGCATAGCTCCTGGGAAATCTAGCTCTTTGCAGCCCTGTTAAGACATCGCTTTAGAAACTAAACCTCAGTTGTGGGAGGTAGAGACAAAGTAACAATAAAGCCTTTTCATGGAAAAGAGTACAACTCCCAAGGGAAGCACAACCTTATTCATTGTCATATATGAAGGATCTTCCAAATAATCATCATCTCACTGTAATATTTAGTGGAAACTACAAAGTAGAATCAAATCTTCATTGGAATTGGAGTCTGTCGTTCTAGAATTGCCAAAGCTAGCTATTGAAACCATTAAGTTTTAAATTTTAATTAGTATATCAATTCACTAATCATGAAAGGAACTTTGTATTTTCTTGATAATTGACTCTAATAATTTGTTTCTACAAAACAATATAACTCTGACATCAGAAAATAAATGTTGATATGAATTCCATATAATTGCTAATTTTTGTACCTAAATTTAGATTTGCATTAAAATAGCAATGCCTTTATATATTTTTATAGAATGTTTCCTGGGTTTTGTTGGACTATTGATTTATTAACCTAATCAATCACATACATTATTTTATAAAATTATCATTTTCTTTCAGTTGGATTTAGAAAGACCTTGCTGGGCTAATTGAAGTATTTGTTTAGGCACAGCAATAGCTCTGCATAAGTGTAAACTATAAAAGAGTAGGATTGAGTGGACTGGCAATACAAAATTAATGTGTTGAATAGAATTCTGTTTACCTCCCCAGGATATAACCAAGATGATTCTCACAGCCATGTTAAGGACATTAGACCATGTCCATAAGCTGTGCCCTAAACAGGAAATTAGGAATCACTCTTCAGGGAGTAAAAACATGTTTGCATAGAAGAGAGGCCCTTGAGGCTTACATAGAATATCTTTCATGACTTTGTTCTTTCACTCACATTCTCAGTTCTTAGTGCACTGAGGATTGGAAAAGTGAGTGATTCTCAAGTGTGGGGACTCTGGTCAGCTGTAGGTCACACATCGGGCAGACCCTTCTCCAACTCCATTCTTCTCTATTCTTCTCTATTAAGGAGATTGATTTTAGAAGCTAATGAATGGGTCAGGAAATACAACAGAAATGAATTTAAAACATAGGAAAAGGAGAAAATCATTCATAAGAATAATCTATACATTAACTCACTCCAGCGACAGGCATCACTCATGTGATAGCGTACTTGCCTAGCAAGCACCAGTAACTAAAACAAACACAAAAACAAACAATAACCTCATTCCATGCCTTATCTAATCAAATTCTAAGTTCAGCAGCAGTCACCTTGTATTGTTTAATATAATGGGAATATTTCATGTAAGGTCATGTTTTCCTGATGATTTAAAAAAAATTAAACAGCACATATTTCCAAACAAAAGCATCATGTATAGCTTTCCACTTAATACTTCTTAAACTAACAACTTTCTTTTTAAGTGGATTTATCAAAAATGCTATGTTGGGAAGAAGATCTCAGTTTGAGAGATCATTGATGTATTATCCTGTACCCAGTTTGGTGTTCTTGCATGTCAATGAAAAGAATTTCAAGATGATTCACTAAGTAGAAGGTAAGCAAATATTTTAGTAGGTAAGTAAGATAAAGAAGCAAAAGTCAGTAAAATAGAGAAATAGATCTCCAGTGGAATTGGGTACAGATGAACAGACACAATTTGTTTCTTTTCCTTTGGGATCATTGATACTAATTAAATTTGATTAGGCAGTCTAGCTCTGATGTTTTCTATATAAGTGAGTTCTTTGTACTATGCATCTGGTAACAAGTTGTAATGTTTTGGTTTTATCAGCCAAGTATGGAAACGTTGGGTCCTGTGTAACCTTAACCTATCAAAGGATCTTGTGAAATGTATGCCCCGCCCCTACTTTTTTGATAAATTTTATGTGTATTTTTCTGACCAAATGAATTGCATCTCTAAAGAGTAAGTTTTCATGGTTCATTCAGGACAAGGTCAGAGAAACTGCTTCTATTGATGTTATATAGTAGGGAAATGGCAAGCAATGGTTGGAAAGTTCAGAGAAAAGGAATATGTATGTTTTGTGTGCTTCTCTAAAGAATATTAAGGGCTGGGAAGGTAGCTCAGTGGTAGAGTGCATGCCTTGCAAGCATGAGGCCCTGGGTTCGATTCCTCAGCACCACATAAACAAAAAAAGCCAGAATTGGTGTTGTGGCTCAAGTGGTAGAGCACTAGCCTTGAGCTGAAGAGCTGAGGGACAGCGCCCAGGCCCAGAGTTCAGGCCCCACGACCTGATCCAAAAAAAAAAAGAATATTTAGTTCAGTGTTTAATCTTGCCATCCTAACTTGTGATTCTAGCTTATTTTGATTCTCATCTAGTCTTCTTCAGCTCTTACATATGATAAACACAAAATAAGTGGCATTTCCAAGGATGTTCAATTTTCCGTCATCTTGGGCCTTATTTTTGAGTTGTACTTGAAAAATTGCTATGAGAAGTAGACCAGACGTAGAACTAGACACTTTAAGGCCTCTCTATCCTAATTATATTGAGTCTTGTCTGAGAATCAATCATGAAGCCTTTAAAGAATCCCCAGCCCACACCATCATCACAAACTACTTCCATCAAAATCTCTGCTTTATAACATTCTCCAGGTAATTCCCCAAGTGCAGCCCAAGTTGGGGACAATTATTGCCTGTCCTCTATTACCCAAAGCAGTGGTGCTCAAACTACAGGCGTGAATCATTAACTAGGAAACAGTTAGAAATGCAAACCAATATGAAACAAGTCATATGTATACAAAGTCTAAAATCTGATACATATTGGCCTATGAATGCCACTCATCATGATTGAAATAATGAATAATCCATTACTCTCAAAAGGTTCCTTATATCATGTGTAGTCAATCCCAATCTCTTTTTCTCATCATCATTAGACCATTATTATATTACTCTGATTTCTGCCAAATTGTTTGTTTTCAGTATTTTAAAATCCCTCAAAAATGGAATTTTAAAAACCAGTTGTTTAAGGATACAGGTGGACCTGTTGCAACAATGAGAAGTACAAGTTGTCATGTCCAAAACGAGCTTTACAACGTTGGTGCAGGGTGGGG
>NW_012267326.1:1929192-1929478 GCF_000151885.1 Dipodomys ordii
TCCATACTACTTTCCAAAGTGGTTGAACAAGTTTACACTCCAACCAACCATGCAGTAAGGTTCCCTTCTTCCACATCCCCTCCAGCATCTGTTGTTATTAGAGTTCTTGATTTTTGCCATTCTAACTGGGGTGATGTGGTATCTCAATGTTGTTTTGATTGGCATTTCTTTTATGGCTAGGGAGGTTGAATATTTCTTCATGTGTCTATTGGCCATCTTTCTTTCTTCTTCAGAGAAGTTTCTCTTTAAGTCTTTCGCCCACTTATTTATTGGGCAGTTGTTTCTT
>NW_012267326.1:1929528-1937991 GCF_000151885.1 Dipodomys ordii
ATTGGGATTGGGGGGGAGGGGGGAGGCTGGGAAGGGATGTGAAGGGTAAACA
This sequence comes from Dipodomys ordii, assembly GCF_000151885.1. NCBI lineage: Eukaryota > Metazoa > Chordata > Mammalia > Rodentia > Heteromyidae > Dipodomys > Dipodomys ordii. The sequence goes on from NW_012267326.1 coordinate 1,929,581, forward strand.
AAGGAGGAGGCTGCAATGCTTGGTAAGAAATATACGCATTATCCTGCCCATGTAATTGTAACTCCTCTGTACAGCATGTTCACAAATAAAATAAAATTTAAAAAATGCTAAAAAAATGGAATTTTATACTTTTTAACCTTAAAAAGTATACATTTCCTTTTTTACAACTATATACTAAATGCACAAAGGGTTGTGCTATAATAATTCCATAGTGTACATAATGGATAATTCATCAACTTTACCTTCCCATTACTGTTTCTTATCCCCCTTTATCCCATTTAAGATAATTTTAATGGGTTTCTATTCTTTCTTCATGAATGAACATTAAAGATTTCTATTATATGAACCTCTCCCTTCATCCTTTCTGTTCACTCTTCCCCTTTTGCTGAATCTCTCCCCCTAAACAGTCCTTCCCATTTTGTATTTATGCCATTACATTTAAACATATATTTTTATTATCTTCAAGGAGTTGTATACAATCCTTGCCATTTTGCAAAGCAGTTTATGGCTACAGTATATCTTGATCAATGTCACTCCCTACAACATTCTCATTTATCCCTTCCTCACCTCATTTACCCACTCCTTCGCTCACACTTCTTTATTTTGTAGGATATACATTGGATTCATGACTGCTTTCTCTCCTTCTTCTCCTCTTCATTTGTCTATTACTTTCCCCTTAACTCTACCTCAGCCATTTTGAGTACCTACTACCTAGTGTTTCATTTTGCTGAACTTTGACTTTGGCCTTCTAAGACTTTATACAATTTGAGTGCTCCCTTTAGTCTACCATAATTCAGTTACTATTTTTGTATTCAACTACATACCACCCAACACATTTACGTATAAGTTTATAAGCTAAATCTAGCTTCCACATATAAGGTAAAACATGCACTCTTTGTCTCTTGATCTGACTTACTTCATTCAATTTTCCAGGTCTTCCATTTCTTTTTCATTAAGAAGTTTTTTTTATTGTGAAAATACTGTACAGAGGGGTTACAGTTACATGAGCAAGGTAATGAGTACATTTCTTATCAAGTATTGTTGCCTCCTCCTTTGTTTTCCCCCTACCATCCCTTCCCTCCCACTTCCTCAACTACACTCTCTCCCTACCCCCCCGCCAGCCTAAATTGTAAAGATTGTTTTTTCAACATAGCGTCTTGTATATCTCATTGTTGAATGGGTCAACTTGTATCTCTATTTAAACAATTTGTTTTTCCCTCCCCCTCTCCAAATTATACCATCAAATACAGTGAAAACAGGGGTTATACTGTGGGGGAGGGGTATACAAAGCAATACAAATGGTACAATATTATGTTTTGTAATGTGTATATATACCACACTTTCTTGATCATTTGTACATTGAGGGGCATCTGAGCTGATTCCATACCATAGCTATGGCAAATAATGCTGCAGTAAGTATGGTTGTACTGTTGGCTTTACTGTACCCTGGTATGTAATCTTTGAGGTAAATGTCCAGGAGTGCAATTACTGGAGTGTAAGGTAGTTCTATGTTTATTTTGGGGGAATTTCCACCCTGCTTTCCAGAGTGGTTGAAAAAGTTCACTTTCCCACTAACATTATATTAGGGTTCCATTTGGGGCCAGTCCTTACCTGTTATTGTTTTGTTTTCTTGATAATGGCTATTTTAACTGGGATGAGGTAGAATCTCAATATTGTTTTGATTGGCATTTCTTTTATGGCCAGAGGTGTTGAGTATTTCTTCATGTGTTTATTGGCTGTTTTTACTTCTTCTGAGAAAACTCTCTTTAGCTCAATAGCCTAATTATTCATTGAGTTGCTGGTTTTGAGGATTTAATTTTTAAGTTACTGTATATTCTGGATATTAGGCTGTTGTCTGATGTGTAGCTGGCATATAACTCTCTCCCATTGAATATGCTGTCTTTTTAGCTTGTTGGCAATGTCCTTTGCAGAAACTTAGTTACATGCAGTCCTAATTATCAAATTTTTCTTTGATTTTCTTTTTCTGTGCTTCTGGATATTTATTCTTAAAGTGCCCAGAAGCCTTAATGTTTTCTCTACTTTTTTCCTATAGTAGTTTCATAGGTTCAGGTTTTACATAGAGGGATTTTACTCTGTAATAAGACCAGGATGTCTACATACCCCACTGTTTTTCAACATAGTACTAGAAGTCCTAGCTATAACAGTAAAGCAAGAGAAAAACATGAAGGGGATCCAAATAGGTAAGGATGACATAAAACTATCCCTTTTTGGAGGTGCATGATCTTGTACTTAAATGACCCCATGGACGCCTCCCCCAACCTGCTAGAAATGAGTCAAAACTTTGGTAACGTATCAATAAAACCAGTAGCCTTTTTGTATGCCAACAACAAAAAGATTAAGACTGAAATAAGGAAAGCAACTGCATTTGCATTAACTTCAAAACAACAAAAAAATACTTAGAAATTAACCAAAACTGTATAGGACCTATATAGTAAAAACTTTAAAATTTTAAATAACTAGACTTAAGAAGATTTAAGGAAATGAAAAGACCTCTCATGCTCCTGCATTGGAAGAATTAACATCATGAAAATGACAATAATCCATAAAACAAGCTAGAAATTCATATAATACCCAGCAAAATTCCAACATCATTCTTGAATGAGAAAGAAAGCAACACAAATATCCATAGTTTTTTTTTTCCCCAGAGCTGAAGACCGAACACAGGGTTTCCCACTTCCCAGGCAGGTGCTCTTCCACTGAGCTAAGTCCCCAGGCTCCAACACAAACATTCATATGGAACCACGATAGCAAAAGCAATCTTTAGCAGGCTGAATAGTGTTGGAGAAATAAAAAGCTTCAAATTACATTACAGAGCCACAGTAATGAAAACAGCTTGGTACTGGTATAAAAATTACCCTGAAGACCAATGGAACAGAATTAAAGATACAAAAATAAATCTACAGTCCTGTAGCCATTTAATAATGGATAAAGGAGCCAAAAATAGACTGGAAAGAAAGACAGCCTCTTCAACAAATGGTGTTGGCAAAACTGGATAGTCACATGCAGAAAACTGAAACTAGATCCTTATAATATCACCTGTACCATTCAATTTTTAAAGGTCTAGATTCTGCATATGAGAGAATATGCGGTATTTGTGTTCCTCATTCTCACTTATTTAATATAATGTGATGGTCTCCAGTTCCATCCATGTTCTTGCAAATGGCATAATTGAATTCTTCTTTGTGGCTGAATAATGTATCAATTATATATAAAATAGAATAGACAATATTCACATAATGGAGTATACACATCAATTCATCAGTTTATGAGTACCTAGTCCGGTTCCTTAACTTGGCTTTTTTTGTATATATTTTTTATTGTAGAAATACTGTACAGAGAGGTTACAGTTACATGAGTAAGGTAATGAATACATTTCCTGTTGAGCATTGTTACCTCCTCCTTTGTTTTTCCCCTACCATCACTTCCCTTCCTACATTCCCACCTCCTCCTCCCCCTGAAGTTGTAAACTTCGTTTTCAACATAGTGTCTTGTACATCTCATTGTTACAATGGGTCAACCTATATCCTTATTTCAGCATTTTGTTATTTCCCTTCCCCTCCCCATATTAGAAAAAAGTATATACAAGATGCAGGGCACCAGAATCAAATACAGTGAAAACAGGGGTTATACCATGGGGGAAGGACATACAAAAGAAACAAAAAAAATCACATGGTACATTATAAATGCATTAAAAACAACATTAATAAATATACAACCACTATTTTGGGGTTCATTTTGTTTAGCATCATCTTATATGGTCATATGTACATAAGTTGGCAATTTTAAATCATGCTTCTATAAACAGGAGTGTTCAGACATCTATAGTATATGTTAACTTACATTTCCTCATCTATATGCTATGACTTGTCTAGTATGTTTAGTTTTTTTAAAAAAACTTCTATCTCAGGTAATTCAGAAAAAAATAGAATTAAAAAGTGCAAAGTTCCTATATATAGTACCTACTCCTCCACCACTCTGTTCAGTTTCTACTGTTTATATCATCATACTCTTCTATGACATACTTGTTGTAATTGATGAACTGGTATTGGTACATTTTTATTAATTACAGTCCATTAGTTTATAGAAAAGTTTGGGTTTTTTTAGAAAATGTTTAATACCCTATAGGCTTTGATTATTTGCATGTATCCATAATTGAAACATCATACAAAATAATGGTTATAATGTTGTAGCTCTCCCTGCTTTAACTACTCATGCCTTACTTTTTCTGAACCCATGGAAATGACTGATCATTTTACTCTCTTCATGGTTTTCTCTTTTCCAAAATGCCCTATGTGTACAAGTCATATATTATGTAGCCTTTTCCAATTATTTTGCTTGGCTTCATAAATACACAGTTACGAGTATGTAGTAAGATTCTCTTTGCTTTTGAAGAAACTACCAAACTATCTTCAAAAATTGCTAAACCATTTTGTATTCCCACCAGTAATGAATAAAAGTTTCTATTTCTCTACTTGCTGGCCTATATTTAGTATTGTGAACATTTGGGAGTTTGGTTATTCTTAAAGATTTGTATGATATTTTATTTTTCTTTCAATTTTCATTCTCTAAAGATATAATATACAGAGAATTTGTCATATGTTTATTGGTCATTTGTGGATCTTCCTTGGAGAGATATTTTAATCTTTTGCCCAAATATAATTAGATATTTTTCTTATTGTTGATTTTTAAGATTCTTTTGTATATTTTGAATTTCAACTCTTATCTGCTGTGAACTTTATAAAGATTTTCTCCAAGTCTATTACTTGACTTTTCATCCTGTCTTTGAACATTTTTGATTGGCAACTTCCTTTTTTAATGTAAATATTTTATTTAAATATTTATTTGACAGAGTACACATTAATATTATAACTTATTTACTGGAACATGGAATAATATTCTACAAAAACATTAACCAACTAAAGAAAGATAACTTATTGTCTAGAGATCCATTTGTATATTCTGAAAGAATCTGTCCCTTTTAAATGACAAAACCCCTTTGATGGTAATGAGTTTATGATACATTTGCTACATGTATTTCTGATATTCCTTGGTATTGATATTTATAGAAATTATATTCAACTAGTTTTTAGAGGTGGTAAAATAAAATAGTGTTATGGTTCACTGTTCTTGAATTATGTATTTTCCTTAAATCCAAATCTGATTGAATCTATTTCCAGGCCTATGTTCTTTAGAAGTTCTTATAAAATATAATACATTTAAACTGATAATGTACATTAATAAGTATAATCTATTAACATATTATTTATTTATGTAATTATTTATATAATATTTAATTATAACTATTTAATTTATGCCTCCCTACTTGTCCACTTATATTTCCCTGTAATTTGTGGCAACTCTCATTCAAAAGAATTATATGAGAATCTTCAATGTTGTTTTGCATGTCAGGTATTTTATTCATCTTTATTGTTGATCATTATGTTAGGTTGTATTGCCATGTCATCAATTACTTGTCAATTTGCCTATAGATAGATTTTGGGTTATTTCCTGATTATGACTATTACAAATAATGGTCCTGAACCTTCATGTATAAGTTTCCACACATAGAAATGTTTCTATTTTCCTGCAGAAAGACCTGGGAGTCAAATAATAATAGCTTCCCAGAGCACAAATCTGAAATACAAGCTTTTATGTAAACAAACTCATTCTCTTTTGAGACAGTACTAATTAGCTTCTTATATTTTCTATTGATGTCAAACTTGATTTTACTTCTAAAAGTTACATTTACTTTTCTTATCATTTATTAATGTATTTTATCTTCCTGAGATTAAGTATATGTACTGAAAACAACTCAATAAGTGTTTTAAATGTCGTTTCAAAAAAATTAGGTGCATGTAAAAATACTGTTTTTGTTTTATGTATTGTTATACATATGTGGTTTTGTTTTTAGCAAAATAATTATATCAAAACCCACTATATTAGAATAGATATATGTATACATACTATGGTTAAAATATATATACACACACATACACATCTATTTATTTTATTATATACATACATATTTATTAAACTAAGATTAAGCCTTTACATTTCAAGGACCTATATGGATTTTCCTAAATGATCTTCAAAATAAATTAACCACATGGCTAAAAATCTACAAATTATTTCAGTAGTTACATAATTAAAGATTAGTTCAAGCTGAGCACTGGTGGCTCATGCCTATAATCCTAGCTACTCAGGAGGCTGAGATCTGAGAATCATGGTTCAAAGCCAGCCTGGGCAGGAAAGTCTGTGAGACTCTCCAATAAACCATCAGAAAACCAAAAGTGGTGCTGTGGATCAAATGGTAGAGAGCTAGCCTTGAGCTGAAGAGCTGAGGGACAATGCCCAAATCCAGAGTTTAAGCCTCACAACCCCCCCCCCCCCCCCAAAAAAAAAGATTACTTCAATAGTAAATAGGCCTAAGGGAAATATGAGGGCAGAATATTAAGCACAATAGTAATACTTAAGACTTAGAAATAAAATTCAACATGGTAAGTCTGGCGAGTACTTTTTGTCATCTATTCTCATTGAGGTAAAATTGGCTAATATAGCAAGGTATTCTGAGCCAAGCATATGGCACCTTGTCAATGTTATAGATATAGTAGTCATTTTGTTTGTTCATCATACATTTATTTTTGTGCTGATGCTGAGACTTGATCTCAGGATCTTGGCCTTTTTAGATCACAGCTGGAATTCTTCACTGCCAGATAGTTGGTGCATGACTAGAATATGAGTTTCTTGGACTTCCTTGCTTGAACTGGCTTCAAACTGGCATCTTCAGAGCTCAGCCTTGTGAGTAGCCAGGTTTGCTCACTGATATAAGCCACTGATGCTCAGCCCAGTATATATTTTTAAGATACCTCTATGCATATGATGGTTATGAGGCTATTAATTTTACATACTCTGTGCATAGATTACATATGTCATTGTGTTGTTAGAATTTTATAGGAATTACAAATCTGAGAATTTCTTCAACTTATGCTCTCAAATGCATTTCAGTTTGCATGTGAATATGTTTAGATTTCTTTTCTATTATGAGAATGTGTTTGGCATATGGGAATTCAAGTCTGTTTTATTCAAGTAAATGCAAATATATGGTGCCTGTTCTTATTTTTACAAAATAGAACTGTTGAATTTTAGATTCTATAAAATCACCTTGTCTTATTTTCAACAAATTGACAGAAGCTATAAGGAAAAGGTGATATTAATATCTTGTAAAACAAAGAAATATGTTGAGATTCTTGTTATTATTGTTGAAATTCTATATAGAATAATCTAAATACGGAAACTGCACGGGGTAAAGCAGAGTGAACGGTGAAGTACTACACTAACATGACATAGAGCAGTTCTATCAGACACTGGTGGCTCACGTTTGTAATTCTATCTACTCAGGAGGCTGAGATCTGAGGATCATGGTTCAAAGCCAGACCAAGCAAAAAGGTCCATGAGACCCTTCTCTCCAATTAACCAACAAAAAGCTGGAAGAGGAGCTGGGGCTCCTTAACAAAAAACCTAAGCAAGAGCACAAGATCCTGTGTTCATGACCCGGTACTATCACAATAAAAAATAAATATAAAGATATCTGATACTTCATAATTGATGGTAGGAGATTTTTGTCCCTCAGATCCTGTAGCTGCAGAGCTCTTTTGTCTTCTATTTATAAAAATGAATTTCATTGATTACTTACTGTGGTATTGTCTTGCCATTTAAAACACAGTTATGTGTGGTTGTAGTGTGTAAGAAAATTCAGATAGGACATGTTACCACCAAGAATTGACCCATCTAAGCTATGTGTACTTCCCCATAGCAACTCATAGCTATTTTTGTTTTGATCATTTCAAAGAAGGAACTCCTGAGACAAAGAAAATTTGAAAGTGTGTATATTTATAAATTATCATTTATTGTAACAAATTATAGACCCTGAGACAAGAAGCCAGTTATTGGAACTGGGAAAGTGATTATGGGAGCAGAACAGAGACTCCTGCTTTTTCTCTCTGTCATTCACTCAGTAACTTGATGAATAGTACTCTCAACGAAACCACATCTGAGCATTCTTACATGCAGTTGTTATTTGTTTTTTTTTAATGAATTCTTTTTTTGTCATTGGGTTATTTTTATTAATTTTTATTTTTTTATTGTGAAAATACTGTAAAGAGGGGCTACAATTACATGGGCAAGATAGTGAGTACATTTCTTATCAAGCATTGTAGCCTCCTCCTTTGTTTATCCTTCCCATCCCTTCCCATCCTCTTCCCCCCACCAATCCTCAGCCCCCCAACTTGTAAAGTTCGTTTTCAACATGACAACTTGTACTTCTCATTGTTGCAACAGGTCCACCTGTATCCTTATTTAAATGACTTGTTTTTCCCCTTCCCCTCCACAAA
>NW_012267326.1:1940271-2016772 GCF_000151885.1 Dipodomys ordii
TAATATTAATTGATTTGCGTATATTGAACCAACTTTGCATTCCTGAAATGAATCCTGTTTGATCATGGTGTATGATTTTTTGGATGAATTGTTGAAGTTGATTGTCCAAAATTTTGTTGAGAAGTTTTGCATCAATATTCATCAAAGAAATGGGTCTATAATTCTCTTTCTTTGATGAGTCCCTGCCTGGTTTTGGGATGAGGGTTATAACAGTTTCATAGAATGTGTTCTGTAGTGAACTTTCTCTTTCAATGTCATTGAAGAGTTGGAGGAGTATAATTTCATTGAAGAGTTGGAGGAGTATAATGAATTCTTACAGTACCAGCAATTTAAAAATTTACTAGATATTTGTAGAACGCATTTGGACTAAAATTCTGCATTACTTCATACTGAGAGGAAATAGTTGGAAACTTGTACATAGTATCATTGGTTTCAGAACCTTCAGATTTTAAAATATGATCCTGATCTCTAGATCACTATGGCCCTTTTCATAGAACTGGGACATATTTTCAGATACTAGAAGAATTGCAGCCAGAAAGGGGTTCAAGGTTGGAATTCCAAGAATTCACCTGTAATAGCAAGCAAAACAGGTTTTGGAATCAGTCAAAGAAACTGGAAGAATGAAACAAATTATTTTGTGCTTGGATGCTTTGATTTTCTTCCTGTGTTGTCTTGCAGGGATTATATATACATACATATATATATATATATATATATATATATATATATATATTGTAAAAATGTTTTACAGAGGGGTTATAGTTACATGAGTAGGGTAATGAGTGTATTTCCTAGCAAGCATTGTTGCTTCCTCCTTTGTTTTCCTCCTACCATCACTTCACTCCCTACCTCTCCAACTCCTCCTACCGTCCCACCCAGGTATTGTAAATTTCCTTTTCAACATAGTGTCCTGTACATCTGGTAGTCACAGTGGGTCAGCCTGCTTCTCCATTTAAGTGTTCTGCAATATCCCTTCCCCTCCCCAAATTACAAAAATGTGTATATAAGATGTAGAACACTGGCATCAAATCCAGTGAAAACAGGGGTTATACCCTGGGGCAAGAACAAACAAAAGAAACAAAAGTTGTTGGTGGGAGTGTAAACTTGTTCAACCACTCTGGAAATCAGTATGAAGGTTCCTCAAAAGACTCCACATAGAGCTCCCTTATGACCCAGCAATTCCATCTTTGAGCATTTATCCAAATGATCACAAACAATATCATACCAAAGCTACCAGCACAACCATGTTTATCACAGCATTATTTACCATAGCTAAGATATGGAACTAACCCAGATGCCCCTAAGTAGATGAATGGATCAAGAAAATGTGGTATGTATGTATGTATGTATATATGTGTATATATATATATATATGTATGTATAATGGAATTCTATGCCTCTGTCAGAAAGAATTACATTGCCTCATCTGTTAGGAAATGGAAAGATTTGGACAACATTATATTAAGTAAAGTTAGCCAAACCCAAAGAAACATAGGTCCCATGATTTCCCTTGTTTGCAATGACTAGTACATGTCTTCGACAAGCAGAGAAGGTCAAAGGCTATGTACATATGACCACAGGAGATAATGTTAAGCAAAATGTACCCCAAGACAGGGATACAAGTGTTTTTTTCTTTCTTGCTAGTGTTTTTAATGGACTTACAATGCAAGGGTTTTCTAAAGACTAGAATTTCCAGAATATGTATGGTGGAAAGAGTCAGAGCTGTGTGGAGGCTGCCTCACACTACCTAGTGAGACTGCTCCAGGGTACTGCTTCCCAAATTCAGTTTTTTAGCCTTGAGTTAGTGGCTTGAAACTGGACATAATGAATTTATTTTCACCATATATAACCTAATTATTCAAATCATAGCATCTTCATCTACTGAAGGCCCCTGTATATCATAACATTATGTACCATATTTATAATATATATTACGGTTTATATGTATATTTTATCATATGTATGATATATATGTATATATAAAATAATCTGCATCTCATACACACATATATTTTATATAATATAAAATACTAGAATATACATGGTATATATTGATAGATCCATGATATATCATAACTATATACCATGCATCTAGTGGGATAGTCCATGTCCTAAAATATTGCCAGTTAAAATTTCAGACCTCCTAGTAATAAAAGTTTACTTTTAACCCCAAAATGTGATCCAAAAAGATACCTGAATTACTTATCTTCCATTATTATGACAGTATTCGTAAAGATTTAAAACTAGAAAATACATTTTTAGGCAGTTTGTTTTCATTTAATTCGCATTTGCAAAAGACATTAAAGCATGCAGCTGCCTCTAGTAACTAACAAACTTTTTATGATAAATGTCTGTCAATGAACTAAAAAGACATAATGACTCAGAGTGAAAAAAATGTTTTTTTTTGTCTTGTTGATTTCACGTGGGTCACCATTTAATTTAGTGACTCTCAAACTTTGATGTGTGTACAAATCATCTGAGGGTCATTTACTAATTACAGGTTCTGACCTTGGTTGATGTGCTTGCAATTGCCAGGGATTCCACATTTTATGCATAATGTTTCTGGTCATGGACCATATTTTGGCTAACAAATATCTAGAAAATTTTGTCAATAGAGACATATATCTTATCTATATGTTCTATGTATCTATGTATCTATCTAAATAATCTAGTTATAAGAAAGTAAAGTCTGCACCAGAAGAAAAATTATATGTTTTCTCCTTTCATTGAGAATATTTGAATTTGGGCAATTGCACTTTCTTTTTGGCAGATATTTGTTGAGTTCACACAATACAGTAAAAGACTAAATGAGCTGGAAACATTAGCAATCCCAATTATACAATTCACTGACTACCCATAAGCCTGAACAATGAAAAGAACTCTGCATGCTTTACTCATTTAACTTCATTTAAACCCTTTTTGGCATTCAAGTTGCATTAATGTGGTAACTCTTGTGTGGCAATTAACAAACTGTGGCAACTGTGAACATTTCTGTAGTTTGTTGTATTGAATGGGAGTAGACTCCAGGCAACTAATTCTTTTCTCATGTTCTAGGGTTGATCTGGTTTTGTAGATGGCATACTTTCTTTTCCTTTCTTTTACCATGGGAATCAAAAGTTGAGCAAATGAATTATAACTGTACCTTTCACCAGATCGTTAGCTTTGCAAGTCATTTGTAAAAGATGTCTCCCCAGCAGTTTCTTATACTTTTTGTTCTTTTTCTTAGAATTTATTACATCTTCAAGAAGCTAATCCTGATGTACCTGCACACATTCACCATCCAAAAATTGCAACAAATAATATAATAAGAATATAATATATTATATAAATAACATAAAAGCTCACTCTTCTCCATGGCTTTCTAAGCTTTCAAGCATATTGAAAGGTAAATGGTGAGTCAATCTGCATAAAACAGTACCTAACTTTAACAATACTGGCTACTGTGTCAACTCCAGTGCTTAGAGCTAACTGTACTGCTGGCAGGAGTCTAGGAAAAGAATAGCTGCTTTGCCACACTTGGTGGGTGGAGGTAATATATGTCACTCAGAGGAGCAACAGATGTTTTTTTGGCACTGAAATGCAGCATTGTTTTCATAACAACCAAACTGATGTTTGGAAATCTGATTTAAAGGCTGTAACTTGGCACCTCAGGGATTGGAAAATTCTCACAAGTTTGTTATTTCCCCAAACTGTGAAAAACAGGACACACACACACACACACACACACACACACACACACACACACTTTTCACTGATCTACATGTACTAAGCAGAGGAAAATTCTAAATTTCTGGGAAAATGTGTAGGTAAGCCTAAGTCACAACTGCAAGAATTATTTCCTTATAAGGTAATTTGGCATTACAGCACAACACAAATGGTTGTCACTGGTGAATTCTCAAGTTACGTATCCTTTTTTTTGTAGCTAAGAGGATTTTTATTCCAAGCTTGGAGATTTGTTTCATCATTCATGTCTGAAAGTTTCCTGCAATTCACCTTACCATCTCACCATATTTTTTATTATGGTATGTTAAACTTCTTTACTGTGCCATTATTTTAAATATTCTATTGTTATTTTTAAGGAGATATACAAAAAGGTTATAATTTTGTAAGTCAGTTTATGAATACAATGCTTCTTGGGCTTTTTTACTCCTTTTTCATTCCTTCCTTTCTATTTCCCTCTTCTCATCTCTACCTACAAGTTACATAATTCATTTTTTAGCACAGGATATATTGAATATAATGACTACATTTGCTCATGCTTCTTCCTTGATTCCTGTGCCCCTCTAAAGGGGGCTAAAAAATTAGAACAAAATAAAAACAAAAGGAACAATATTTTTTAGTTCGCATTTCTTGAATATTCAGAAGAGATAGACATTTGGATTCTAACCCACTGAATACCTTTCTTTAATGTGTTTGTAAGTAAATACATATAGCCATGTATGAGTTATCATGTTTGGCTGTCTTTTGGATCTAGCTTCCACACAGGAGCAAAAACATGCTCCATTTATCTCTCTTGAGTTTGGCTTACTTCACTTACCATGATTTGTTCTAGGTCCATCCATTTCTCTGCTAATTGCATAATATTATTCTTTCTGATGGATAAGTAAAATTCCATTTTGTATAAGTCCTACATTTTCTTGATCCTCTCATATATAGTAGGGTAGCTACAAGCTGTTTATATAACTTACCTATTGTGAATAGGGATCAATCAACATAGATGTGCAAATGTCTTTACTCTGTACCCTGAGTTGTAATGTTCTGGGTAGATGCCAAGGGTGGATTATAGGGTAATTCTATTTAGTTTTTTGATGAGTCTCCAAATTTGCCAACCAAAATGGTTATAATAGTTTACATTCCCACTAACAGTGAAATAGATTTCCTTTTTCCCCACATACCTGCCAATATTTGTTATTGTTCAAATTCTTAGTATCAGTCAATCTTACTAGGATTAGATGAAATGTCAATGTTGTTTTAATTTACATTTCATTTATAGCCAGGGATGTTGATGATTTTCTCATGTGTTTATTTGCCATTGCTACTTCTTCTTCTGAGAAGTCTCCATTTATTTTCATTGCCTATTTATTTGTTGGTTTATTTATTTTTTATTGGGTGGGATTAGTTGAGTTCCTTCAGCTCCTTGAGTATTTTGGATATTAGGCCTTTGACAAATATATATAGCTGGTGAAGATCTTTCTCAATGTGTTGAGATTTTTCTAGTTTTATAATTAAGGTCTTTTACTATGCAGAAATTTTTAATTTGATGTAATGCCATTTATCAAGTTTTTCTTCTATTCGTTTTGCCCCTGTGGCTCTTTTCAAAAAATTCCTGATTATGAATATAAGTTTTAACATTTGTTTACTCCATTTACAGTAGTTTCAGAATTTCAGGTGTGATATTGAGCTCTTTGATTCACTTTGAATTGATATTGGTACATGGTAAAAAGAAACAGGACATAATTTTAGTTTCATACATATGGATATCCAGTTTTCCCAACACCAATTATTGAATAATCTATCTTTTTTCCAACTTGTGTTTTAGGTTTCCTTAATGAATATCAGACAGCAGTAAGTATATAGGTTTATTTACTTATTATTTATTTTACTGGTTCTGGGGCTTCAACTCAGGGCCTAGACAGTGTCCTTGAGCTCTGTCACTTAAGGCTAGTTCTCTACCACTTTGGTTCACTGGTGATTAGTTGGAGATAAGAGTCCCAGGGCCTTTCCTACCCAGGCTGGCTTTGAATGGTGATTCTCAGATCTCAGCTTCCTGAGTAGTTAGGATTATAGTTGTCAGCCAGCAGTGCCCAGCTATGGTTAAATGGCTTTTTTTTCTTTTTTTAATTTTTGGTTGATCATGGAGCTTGAACTCAGGGCCTGGGCACTCTCCCTGAGCTGTTTTGCTCAAGGCTAGTGTTCTACCATTTTTGAGCCACAGTACCACTTTCAGAATCTATTTCTGTGTCTCCAAGTTTCTTCCATTGATTTTTCGTCCTACTCTTGTTCCAGTATCAAGCTATTTTTGTTATTATAACTTTGTAGTAAAGTTTAAGGCTGGAATTTTGATAATACCAGCATTGTTTTATGTTTGCTTGTTTGTTTTATTTTACCTAAAATTTCTTTGGCTATTCATGATATTTTGTTGTTCCATAAGAATTTTTGGATTCATTGGAATTTGTAATCATTGGGATTTTGATGGGAATTTGCTGAATGTGTAGATCACCTTTGGCAGTATGGCCATTTTCATGTCTATTCTACCTATTCACAAACCTGGGCGGTCTTTCCATTTCCTGTTGTGTGCTGTTAGTTTTTAACCTTATTCATGTCAGGATGAATTATTAACCCGTATGTAAAAATCAAAGGAATTTTAAGTAAAACATGTTTTCTAAAACATGCATAAGGAAACCATCAAAATATTCTTTTTAAAAATTATCTTTAGGTAGTTGTACAAAGGAGTTTCCATTTAACAAAGTAGTCTATGAATACAATATATCTTAATCAATGACCCCCATCACAACATTCTCACTCCTTACCTTTCCTTTCCCTCAGTTTCTTAATTTTGTACAATATAAATTGAATTCTTAACTGCGTTATATTTCTCTTCTTTATTCATCTACCTCTCTCTACATGACCCATCCCCATGCTTCCAGGTGCCTGTTCCCTGGTATTTATTTTATTGAACAATTTATTGAACATTGTTTTCCCTTGAATTTACCATATTTCAGTTAATACATTTTTATATACTTGCATATCACCCAATACATTTATTTATAAATTTATAAGCTAAATCTAGCACATAAGGAAAACATGAATAATTTGTCTCTCTGGGTCTGACTTACTTCACTTAATGTTTTCTAGATTTTTCATTTAATTACAAATAATACAATATCATTATTTCTAATGAATGAGTAAATTCCATTGTGCTAAATGACACTGCATCACACTAAAAAGTTTCTCATTGGCAAACAATATAGCAAACAGACTAAAAAGAAAGCATACAGAATGGGATATTTTTGCCAGCTACATATCAAATAATGTCCTAATATCCAGAAAATACAAAAAACATAAAATTAAAATTTTTAATTTTTTAATTAAAAATTTTAAATTAAAAAAACAGCAACTAAATTAATAAATGGGCTAATAAGCTAAAGAGAATCTTCTCAGAAGTAAAAACAGCCAATAGACACATGAAGCAATACTCAATGTCTCTGGATATAAAGGAAATGTAATTCAAAACAACATTAATGTTCTACCTTTCCCCAGTCAGAATGATCATTATCACGAAAACAAATGATAACAGATGCTGGCAAAAAATGTGTCCAAAAGGAAACCCTAATACACTGTTGGTGGGAACCTAAGTTTCTTCAATCACTCTGGAAAAGATTGTGGAAGCTCCTCAAAAACTTAAGCATAGAACTACCCTATAATCCAAAACTTGCACCTCAGGCTGTAAAGCCACCAATACAACCATGTTTATTTCAGTATCGTTCACTATAGCCAAGGTATGACATCAGCCCAGAAGCCCCTCAATGGATGAAAGGATCAAGAAAATGTGAGATATGTATAGTAAACACACACACACACACACACACACACACACACACACACAATGGATCACTCATCCATTAAAAATATTCTTTAAAAATTTCAGAGAAAAGAAAAAAACGTAGAAAATGAAGAAGAAAAAAATGGAAGAAGGATGAAGAAGGAAGAAGGATGAACTTTCAAGATTATCCAGAAAACTCTGAGTCCTAGAGCTCATTCTGCATGTCATTCTTTTAATAATACTTTGCTGAGTTCATTTTTGTGACTTAGTGAGGAATTGTCTTATATATTAGACTGTATATATTAGACTACTGGTTATTGTATATTAAACATGACCAAGTATAACAACTTAATTCTTCATGTTTAGTTTGGATAGAAAAGAAGGGAAAGAAAGAGGGAGATTAGGAAAGCAGGGAGGGAGGAAGGAATGTAAGAAGGAAAGAAGAAAGGAAGGAAGGAAGAAAGGAAGAAAAGAGGTGGTGTGAACTTTGTAGAATTCTATTGATGCCTCACTAATGGGCAAAGCAACATCATTACCATGAAATATGAAGGAAAGTGCTCAGACATTGTCTTGATGTTCAGGAATGTACTGTATAGAACTTAATGGTTGGTAGATAAATCAGAGCCACAAATGATAAATTATAGGTAAGCTGTTTGAACATTGCCTCATGGAATGCTTTCTTGGTTGTAGCTTGCATCTTAAGTGCTAAATGATTCTTCCTGCCTCCTGAGATATGGAATGATCTAACAAGAAGAATGCTGTTTTTCAAAAGGTGGCTGTCTGTAAGAGTTTATGTTCTTTACACACAGAGGACAGTGTCTTGTATGAAAGCAAGTAATGGAACCCTTGTAGTAAAACAGGTTTCAGTGTTTTTCTTCATCTAACATTTGTCACTTGCTGTCACAGACTGTTTTTTGACTTTTAAATCTTCAGTAATTTTTCAATTAAAAAAAATAAACTTTATATTAGAAGAATTTCAGACTTACAGAAATGTTGTAAAAAATAGTATATGCATCTCCATATGCCACATACCTCAGTGTCCCCCTATTTTTAGTTAATCAACTTCAGTGCATCTTACATTCAGATCATGTTAGATCTCTAATGTTCTCTTACCTAATGTCATTATTATATTAGTGTTATTATTTTGTTCTTGGCAGTGCTGGGAATGGGAACCAGGGCCTTGAACATGCTAGTAAGCATTCCAGGCTTGAGCACCACAGCCCTAACTATTGTCACTTTTCTTCCTATCCATCAAACCAGGCAGCCAGGATACAAGCTTAGATTTTGTCATCTTAGATTTCTCTTGTTTAGCACACTTTCTCAGGCTTTCTTTTTTTTAAATTATATTATATTATAAAAATACTATATAGAGGGGTTACAGTTACACGAGTAAGGTAGTAAGTACATTTCTTATCTAGCTTTGTTACCCCTCCTTTGTTGTTCTCCCACTCTCCCTTCCTCTCCCCACCTCCCTCACTCCTCCACACCCCCCATCCAAAGTTGTAAAGTTCATTTCCAATATCCTGTCTTTTAGGCATTATTGTTGCATTAGTTCATCCTATGTCCTTGTTTTAGCTCCCCAAATTAGACAAATGTATATACAAGATGCAGGGTACCAAAATCAAGTCAAGTGACAACAGGGTGATAACATAGTGGGGAGAACATACAAAGGAAACAAAAAATCACATAGTATATTACCAACAACAACAACAACAACAAGGAAATACTTCTCCTGTCCATATCTTGGGGTTCATTTCACTTGACATCATCTTCTATGGTCATATATACATAGCTTTTGAGCATTTCTACTCATCTGATAAAATTATCCTAGACATACGCTAATTATTGCAAATGAGGGAAACGATGGGACCTATATTTCTTTGGGTTTGGCTTACTTCACTTAATATAATTTTTCCCAAGTCTTTCCAATTCCTAACAAATGGGGCGGTGTAATTCTTTCTGATGGAGGCATAGCATTCCATTATGTGTGTGCATATGTGTGTGTGTGTGTGTTTTCTTGATCCATTCATGTAATGGGGGTCATCTGGTTTGGTTCCATATCTTAGCTATGGTGAACAATGCTGCAATAAACATAGTTGTACTGGTAGCTTTAGTATGGTCTTGTTTGCGATCATTTGGGTAAATTCCCAAAGGTGGGATTGTTGGGTCTTAGAGGAGCTCTATGTGTAGTCTTTTGAAGAACCTCCATATTGATTTCCAGAGTGGTTTAACAAGTTTATACTCCCACCAACAGTGTGGTAGGGTTCCTTTGTGGCCACATCCTCTCCAGCATCTGTTGTTATTAGAAATGTAAATCAAAACAACATTGAGATTCCACCTCACCCCAGATAGAATGGCTATAATCAGGCATTCTTTTTGATAATATTCTTGATCACATTGAGAATGTCAGTCATTTTCAGGTTTTGTCATCTTCTTCAAGGAGAGTTTCTTTTGGCAAAGAATCCCATAGAAGAATAGTGCTGACCTCATCAAACTCGGTGAAACATGCTGGTACATTAGTGTGGTAGAAGCTGAGTTAGGGCCTGTAGTGATCACATCAAAACTGTTCAGACATGTGCTATTGAGACGCCAGACTAAAGGTAGTGATTATATATACATGGGCTTTTACCCAAAGATAGAGAAAGGTTTCCCATAGAGGTCATCTAAGAAAATATGGGAGTACTTATTTTAAAATATTGTTGTAGAAAACAATGTTTATGTAGTTCAAACTTGGTCATATATCAATGAAATTGTTGCCCTTGAAAAAATAACATTTTTAGAACTCTTCTTCCTATGTAATATGAATTGGTCATAGTTTCCTAGCAAGTCTGATTTTTGACCTAGAAAAGCCTGCTTTCTGTTTTGTTTCTGGAGGATAACCAAACTCCGGATATAGTACATGTATCAAGAAAAGGAGAAAATTGAATGGTATAAAGAAGGAACACAGGATTAAAGACCCTGGTTTTGAACAAACAACAGATTGCTAAAACATTTTATCACTATCTTCTCAACCTAGCACCGGAAGGTAATGTTAGGAATCTCACTGCTTCCCTGGATTGCAAAGAAGACCCAATAATGATATCAGGTGAATGCAGAATCTACCTGGAGTCTTCCTGATCACGGTAAAGTACTGTTATCTGGGGACCTCAGAAGCTTCTTCCTGTCTTTGTGCTGATCAATGTCTTTATTTGCCCAGAGACTTTATGCACCCCACTGCTTCAGGTGGGGGAATCTTGCCACTGGGCTTCGACTCCTGCTTGGACTCCTGCTTGGAGGGTGCTTGTCACTAACTAGAAATATTGGACAGCTAAAAAATATTGACAGGGTCATTCCATATGGCCAATTTTGGACATGTTCTCTATGCCTTGATTCTCCACGTAGAGACATCAGGTTTCCTGGCCTGGGAAGATCTTTCTATTCCATCAAAAAGTATTGTCATATCATTGGTCCATGGTTTATGTACTTATATCTTCTCTCCAAATCTATATCTGTAAAAATAACATCCAAGATGTGTTAGGAAGCTGAAACTTTAGAAGTTGCTTAGCTTATGAACCTTAGTTCTCTATGTGGGAATAGTTCTTTGATGAAAGAGATCTCAGAGAGCTAGCTAGTGTTTTCTAGCATGAGAGTGTGCAACTAACTAGGAGATGTTATCCACTTAGGAAAGCAGACTGCTATAGAGCACCTAATCTCTGATGACTTGCTCTTAAACTTCCTAACTTATAAAAATAATAATTATATTTATCTTACTTATAAGCTTCACTCTATGTTATTTTGGTATAGAAGTTCCAATAGTCTAAGAAATTGGCATGTTTAAAACGAATCAGACAAAGATAACATGACAGAGGTAGAAGATAAAATTGTCATTGGCATCAGAGTTCCAAACCTTGTACATTGAGGGTACTATATTTTTATCTTTATTATGAGATTTGATTGCTTAGAAGAAAACCCAAAAGAAATGTGAACTAAAGCATTTGAATCAGTTCCTCATTCAGCATTTACATTTAGCAAACAAGCAGGATTTATGGACTAAGTCTAACCAGTGTCACTCCCTTCCAAAATAAAAAAGATTCATATAGGACCCAGAATACTCTTATGCAGCAGATAAAATGTTTAGAATATAATAAAAGTTTATCTGTCATATGATGAACTCTGCATTAGAAAAGTACAAATCGTTATGTCGAAAACAAATTTTACAACTTTGGTGTGGGGGGGTGAGAATTGGGTGGGGGGGGGGGGGGGATGGGAAGGGATGGGAAGGGGAAACAAAGGAGGACACTACAATGCTTGATAAGAAAGTACTCATTATCTTGCCCATGTAATTGTAACCCCTCTGTATAGTATTTTCACAATAAAAAAAAAAGAAAAGACAAGCAACTGATGTCAACAGCAAGATGAGCCAGATGTTAGAATTCTCTAACAAGGAAGACTTCAGAAAATGTTTGATCAGGAATTAAAATATTTTTGAAACATATGGTATATAAATAGAAAAATATGTGACAAAAGGAAAAAATGATAGAAATATCCAACCAAGAAAGTAATAAACGAATGAAGTGGGAATTACAAAATTAAAAAGAAAACATAGATTAAAAACTCAGTAAGTAGACTTGGTAGTAAGGAAGAGGTGTCAGAGAAAGTTAGTGAACTTAATGACAAATCAATAAGATGTATTGCTTTTATGGATTTATTCAACAAATGAAATGAATATCAGAAAGAAAGGGAGAGAAAATAATAAATAAAACATCAACCTGGAGGGAGATAAAAGGTCTAAAACTCATTAACATTACAATAGAAGAGAAAGACTGTAGTTGAAGGCATATATCAATAAGTAGTGGTGAAAATCCCCAAATTTCAGGAAAAAAAATTCTACAGTCTCAAGAAGGTGAGTAAATCCAGTTTGATAATCCAGGAAAGTTCATGTCAAGACAGTAAACAAACTCTGAAGATGAAGAGAAAAATTATTGAAAGCACTATAAGAACAAATATCAGAATGTGAACACTAGTTCATACGACAAGAAGGTATAAAAAACATGATCCATTTTTTAAGTTCTAAAGTTAAGGAAAAATCAAAGGCAAATTCTGTATCTAGTAAAAATGCCTTTCAGGAATGAGTGGTGAATGAGGATATTCTAAAATGAAGAAAGAAATAATAACCCTCTTCGTTATAAGATATATCCTTAAACTGGCTTAATAACATTTTTTAAATGAAAGGAAATGTAAAGTAAGAATTGTGAAGCATTTTGAAGAAAGGAAAGGAACCAGAAATATGAAGTAAGTGCATGGGTAAATTTCTAATGAGTTTTTCAGATCATTATGTTGAAACACAAATACTAACCTAATATTCCAGAGACTATTTAAAAATGAGGGGAGTGAAAGGAACAAAATGATAACACTATATTATTAATAGTTACCCTCAGTAGATTGTGATAACACACACACACACACACACACACACACACACACACACACTACATCTCCCAGAACAATCCTTTAAAAAGTAACAAAATATGAAACATATAAAGAAATTAAAATGAACATGAAATTCCAAAGTGGTTCACAAAGCATGTAGGAAGGCAAATAACTAGGGAACACAATCCCATAAAGCTCTACATTATATGATTATATTTCTATAACCTTCTCCAAATGCTAAAACTGCAGAATGGAGTACAACATAGTTGTTTTAGATATTAGAGACTGGAGTATCAGCAGGAAGTGGGGTATAGGCATAAAAGGGCATCATAAGAGATGCTTTCATGGTACTTCTGTATCTTAACTCTGGTGGTTGATACACAAACCTATCTAGGTGTGGTCAGACTGCATAGAAGTAAACATACAAACACTCACATGGAAATACAAGTACACCTAGGGAATAAGATCAGTGGATTGTGCATACAAGCCAACATGACCATTACACTCAGTATAATTTCAAAAGATGTTATTATTGCAAATACTTCTCTAAAGCATAGAGGGATCTTTCTATGTTACTTGTCACAATTTTTGGATGAATTTATACTCATCTTGAAATTCAAAGTTGAAATGTTTAAAAAGTCCAGCTCTGCACCTTACAAATTGCTTAATATAGAATCTAATTCTTAAAATAATCTAATTCCCTTATAAAAGTGTAGTACATAGATAATTTCTTAGCTATCTTTTTTGCTGGGGAAAAACAAGTTATAATATACTATAGACAGCAAATACAATTTACATCATATTTAAATAAGGTAACAAAATGAATTATGTAAAGCATTATATAAAGATATATCAAAGAATTGTGCACAACAGACTTGGTAAAAAGCACACCTTCAAATGCAGGTAAACAGGGAAGCAACAGATGTGTATGATACTTATATCTGTCATTTTTTATTTTCACAAACTGGAACAATATTAATACATGATCCTTAGTATGTTTATGTTGGTTGGAAAAATTTCAAAATTAAATGTTTGAATAGGCACAAATAAGTAAATATGATAAATTATGGTGCTATTAAAACCTACTTTAGTCATTCCATATAATTGAACCATTTTATTTTTTAAATGTTACTTTTTATTTAAAATTTAATATTTAAAATATTTACAATGCAAAAGTATTTTGACTACTTGAAGTACCATGGAGGTATGATATTTTTC
The DNA here is from genome assembly GCF_000151885.1 of Dipodomys ordii. Taxonomy (NCBI): domain Eukaryota; kingdom Metazoa; phylum Chordata; class Mammalia; order Rodentia; family Heteromyidae; genus Dipodomys; species Dipodomys ordii. Next base: position 1,954,442 of record NW_012267326.1, read on the forward strand.
TATATTACAATGAATAGGTTAGTTAGAAAAAAATTAATTCTGGAGAAATATGAAACTAAGGAATTTAAATCAACCCATCATTCAGCCTGCACATTCAGTTTTCTAACTGTATTTGAGACAAATTATAACTTAAACAAAACATTTCACAAAATAGGTCTAAATAAAATCCAAACATTTGTGAAAATGAAAACAAAGAAATTATCAGAAGAAACACAATCTGAAAAAGTAATTACTTGTATTGAACACTGTATTCAAATCTAAATTTCTAGATGGGCAAGCTAAAAATCAATTCAACTGCATAGTTTTTGTTTGTTGCCAAATGAAATTAGGTTATTGTATTGTTGGTTCTACTTATCCTTGAAATTGAGTTCACTCAGGGTTTAAAGTATCCAAAGTATTAGTTTTGTCTTAAAATATCACTCTTCTGTCTCCAAGTCACTCCCTTGCTATTCTGGCAGGAAATGCAGTTTCATCCATTTGGAGTTTGCTCATAGCTATACAAGTTTTCACAAGTCTGTTCATTGCTACAAAAGTCAGGTAGAAAGTAATTTTGTCTTCTGTCAATGAGAGCTCATCAGCTTCAACATAGAGGTCTCCTCTGGAACTTGGAAGTTCCTGTTATCTCAGAAATCAAGTCTAAACACATATAAAAAAGTTGTAGCATCACCTGTAATCAACTAGATCACAATGGAATAAAACTAGAAAACAACATAAGAACAAACTACAGATAATGCTCAAATATGTGGAGATTGAACAATGCTTGAATTGCCTCAGGGGTATTGAACAATTAGAAGCAGAAGCAAAAGCAAAACATTTTCAGAATGGAATCTGAAGCTCAAGTGGTAGAATGCTACCTTGAGCAAAATATCAGAGATACTGCCCACGCCCTGAGTTCAAGCCTCAGGATTGACATGTGCAGGTATGTGTGTGTGTGTGTGTGTGCACGTGTGCATGTGCATACACACACAAACACAATCTATTAAAAAGTTTCTGGAACTAATGAAAACACAATTTACTAGAACCTTTGCAATACATCCAATGATATAGCTATTAAAGGAAGTTTATAGATGTAATTCTTACATAAACCAAGATGATAAAGAAACACAGAGAGCTCTCAAATGTGAAACTGGAAAAACAGGAACAAACAAACCAAACCTAAATCAAATAGGTGGAAAGGAGTAAGTAATACTAGAATACTAGAGCAGTAATTAATTAAATGGAGACTTAAAAAAGCAATATAAATATTCAAGGAGGTGATTCTTTGAAAAGATAAATAATAATGATAAAAAACCTTCTAAAAAAGAGGTAGGAAAGCTTGAATCAATAAAAATAAATAAGAAAACAGGGATACTAAAATTTATACAGCTAAAATGCTTAGGATCATTTGGTGATACTTCAAAAACATTTCAACATATCAGAAAATCTAGAAGAAATTGATCAATTTCTAGGTATGTTTTACAAACCAAAATCGAGCGAAGAAAATACCAACCACTTAAGCAAACGTAGAGCAGTCAGTCTGATAATAAAGACGACCACCAGACCGTATGATACACTCTCAATGCTACCAGACATTTAAAGAAGAGCTGACACCAATGTTCTATTTCTTGTTATTATAAAAGAAATTATATTATAGGTTTATTTACCAAACCGTTGACTTTTGGCATATAGAAAAGTTTCTAGTTCTCTTATGCTAATTTAATATTTTTTATGCATTTCTTATTGTAGAAATGCTGTACAGAGGGGTTAGTTACATGAGCAAGGGAATGAGTACATTTCCTGTTGAGCATTGTTGCCTTCTTCTTTGTTTTCCCCCTGCTAATTTAATCTTTACACTTTGACAAAGGTGGTAAGCAGATCTAGGGATTTTTTTTAGTAGCCATTATATCTTAAATATAGAACCATATAATCGACAAGTAGGGGAAGTTTACTTTTTCCTTCCCTACTAGAATCATTTTCCTTTCTTTTCTTTTGCCTTACTGTTTTGACTAGTACTCCATTAGTATATTAAATAATAATGAGAATAGGCACCTTTGTTTCATTTCTACTTGGAAAATATTTCAGTTTTTCTTTGTTTGGTATATAGGATTGACTATATGTTCTGTATTATGTTATATATAACCTCTCTTTTGTTGAAATTGTGTCCTTTATGTTGTTGATGTTGTGGTTGTAGTTGTTGGCTGTGAGGCTTGGACTCTTGGCTGGGCACTGTCCCTTAGCTCTTCAGCTCTTCAGCTCAAGGCCAGCGCTCTACCACTTGAGCCACTTCCGGTTTTCTGGTTGTTTATTGGAGCTAAGAGTCTCATGAACTTTCTTATCTGGGCTCGCTTTGAACCGCGATCCTCAGATCTCAGCCTCCTGAGTGGCTATGATTACAGATGTGAGCCACAGGTGACTGGTGAGATTGTGTCCTTATGTATATAACCTCTTATGTTGAGACATATTCCTTCTATTAGCTTCTTTAGCTCTTTTATTCTAAAAGGTTTTGAGCTTTGCCAAAAGCTTTTCTGTGTTGATTGAGATGGTCATATTATTTTATCTTGATTTATGTACGTGCTGTATAATATTGATTGATTTGTACATTTTGAATGATCCTTGCATCCTTGAAATGAAACCCACTTGATCATGTTGTATGATCTTTTCAATTTACAGCCAAATTTGGTTTGCAAGTATTTTATTGTTTCATTTGCAATAGCTTCAAAAAAATACGCATCTAGAATGTGCCTATAAATCTACAAGGAAATACCTTGGATGGTAATAAAAAGTACTCTGGGACATGGTAATTATACAGGTCTATAGACATTCTCACAGCATGAGACCAAAGGAGGATATTCTTAGGAGAGGATGACAAAGGCACAATTGCTAAGTGTATCTGATCATATAAAATAGTATTTATTGAAATGAACTCCAGGAAAAAATAGTATTTATTGAAATGAACTCCAGGAAATGGAAATGAGAGAATTTTTTTCTTTGTTGCTATTTTTGTTTTCTTTTCCTTTTGCCATTTATGTTCATTTACCTGAGGGAAAGCAAGGAATGGCCCAGAAATGATGGGACATAAGGTGAACAAAGGTATAATGATACTCACTAGACCCTATGTTGAAAATGAACTATACAACTTGGGGTGGGAATGTGAGGGGAAAATTGGAAGAAAGCAAGGAAGGGGTAACATTATTTAAAAATAAATGTACTCTTTATCTGACCGATGTAACTGTAACCATTCTGTAATCTTCTTTCCAATAAAAAATACATTAAAAAATAAAGCGCCTAAAAATAACCCAACTAAAGTTGTGAAAGACCTCTATAAAAAAATTAATATACCTTGAAGAAATATATTGAAAATATTTGAAGATAGAAAGATCCTTATGAGGTGGCAGAATTACTATAAAAATGGATATGTTATCAAAAGCAATTTGCAGATTCAATACAATCTCCATTAAAATCTCAATGTCATTCTTTACAGAAATAGAAAAATCGATCCTAAAATTCATATTAATATTCAAGACTTCAAGTAGTCAAACAATATTGACCAAAAAGAGAAATGCTTAAGGTATCTTAATGATAGACTTCAAACTGTACTATAGAGCTATTGTACTACAAACAGCATTTAGTTGCACAGCAATTAGGCACAAAAACTAAGAGAACAAAGTAGATGACCCCCAAATAAATACAAGGTGAGATAGAAATTTGAATTTTATCCAAGAAGCCCAAGACATGTTGAAAAAAGGACAGCTTCTTAAACAAATAGAGGTAGGGAAATGGGTTATCAATATGCAAAAGACTACAAGTAGATTGCTATGTCTCAGTCTGTACAAAAGTTGATTCAAAATGAATGAAGGGTCTTATTGTAAGACTTGAAACTACTACAAGAAAATATAAAGGAAACACTTTAAAATATTGTATTGATCTACAATTACCCAGGTAATAAAAACAAGAATTGTCAAACAAGACTGCATCAAATTAAAAGACTCCTGAACATTTTAGGAAACAAATACTAGAAGCAAGAACCAGCCTACTGAATCTGAGCAAACATTTCCCTGCTATTCAGGCAAATGGATCCAAAATCCAGAATATACAGAGAGCTTAAAAAATTAAAAGATCAAAACAACAAAAATCGAATTAATAAATTGGAAGATGAATTTGACAGTTCTAAGAAGATAAGTGACTAATCAACACATCAAGAAAAACTTGATATCTTTAGACATAAAGGAAATGCAAATAAAAACATCTTTGATATTCCTTCTCACCTAAGTTAGAATGTCATTCTTCAAGAAACAATCTTTAAGCAAATGCTGGCAAGAATACAAGGAGTAGGAGGTGGGGGGAGGCGACTTTATACACTGCTAACCATTCTACCATTATGGAAATCAGTATGGCCATTTATCAAAAAGCAAAAAATAGACCTACTTGTGTGTCTTGTTAACCAGTCTTAGACATATATCTGAAGGAATATAAATCGATATTCAAGGAAGATTCCTGAGCATACATGTTTTGGGCAATACCATTTACAATAATAGAAAAGCTATGGAATTATCCTAGTTGCCTATTCTCTGATAACTGGATTAAATGTAGCATAAATAGACAATGAAGTATTACTCAGCAAAAAAGAAGAGTGAAATTATGCTCTTTGCACAAAAAAATGAACAGAACCAGAGATTACAATATTGAGTAAATTTAACCAACCTTGCAAAGGCAAATATCACATCCTTTGAGGGTGATCTCATAAGAGGCACTTACTGTGCCTGTCTATTCTTTCTTTTTTTCTTTTTTTTTTTTGGTGGGGGGTGTCCGGTCGTAGGGCCTGAACTCTGGGCCTGGGCGCTGTCCCTCAGCTCTTCAGCTCAAGGCTAGTGCTCTACCACTTGAGCCACATCTCCTAGACTAATACCACTAGCTGCAATTCTATGAATAATAGGAGAAATGCATTGCAGTGGTCTCTGGGCAAACAAATCATATACAATGCATAATCTAAGATGAAATATTATGTCAAGGTAATCTAAAGGACTAATTTCAACTTACTCTATTTTTAAAAGTAAAAAAAATGTTTTCCTTTCATATGTAGGAAGACAGAATATGTAAAAAGCATACCATTAATAAGAGAATGAGAGACTAAGTTAATTTTAATTCTGAAGTGGATATATGAGAGTACTTTATAACAAAAATGAGCACATTTGTATCAATAACTTGGAAGTGAAAAGCAGTCAGCAAGAATACTGGAGGCAAAGGACAAGGCATAGGCAGATTAAGACTCTGGACTTGAAATTGGATGGGATAAAATGAAGCCACTATAATTTAATTTTCTTGAATACTTCTGTTTTCAGTGTGAATGTAGACTTGGCTATTAGAGGCTAAAATATTTCTAGGAGGGATCTTTTAATAAAGCGTCAGTTATGTCTTGGTAATGGGACAGGGAACTTCTGATAAAGCCAGACACTCTTGCCATACTAGAAACACATTCCTTTTCCAGAATGCACCCAAAAGAAGCTGCATTCAGACATCAGATGAACATCATATTCACCACTTTAATTAGATCTGATTTTTTTGTGTGCTGCCATGTAAGTTCAGGCAATAATACACATTTCAATAAATTCTTTTATGATTGAACTTGTCTATGAAGCAAAGAAAAACCAGCTCATTGCATCTGCTATTGCTTGTAGTATGAGTGAGCAAACCTTTTCTATAAATGATCAGGCAGTAGAGTATGTAAATTACAAAGTCAGAATCATAATCACCAACTGATAGATGAGACTCCAGGAAAATTATGACAAAAGTGAGCAGCTGCTGAATCTGACCCATGGATCAGTTTGCTGACACTTAATTTAAAACATCTCAGGGAATGAGATTTTGGTCCATTATTATTGATCCTTAGACATTGTAATCATAGAAACTATGAAAAATATGTAGGCTCAGAAATCTGGGAACTGAAAATGTATTTAAAAGAATTGTAACTGAAGCTGAGCAGCAATGGCTCATGCCTAAAATTCTAGTAACTCACAAGGTTGAGAGATCTGAGGACCAGAATTTGAGGTCAGCCAAGGAAGGGAAATCTGTGAGATTCTAATATTCAATTAATCATCAAAAAGCTGAACATGGAGGTGTGGTTGAAATGGTAGAGCGCAAACGCTAAGGAAGACTCTGAGTTCAAGCCCCATTACAGGCATACATGTACAAAGAATGTTATCTGACCTATCTACATTCTTTGCATTTTTATATGTTTTTTTATTGTAAAAATACTGTAAAGGGGTTACAGTTACATGAGTAAGGTAATGAGTACATTTCCTGTTGAGCATTGTTACCTCTACAATCCTAATCTACATTTGTGTCTCAACATGAAGACAAATCTACCAATTTAGAATACTTTATGAAATACTGTATGGCTTAAAAATGAATTCACTTATATGATCTCTCTCTGTTTTTTAATAAAGAAGATTTATTTTATTTTTTATTGTAAAGGTGATGTACAGAGGGTCTGTCTTTGTGTTTCTCTGTCTCTCCCTCTTCTATCTATGATTTTTGAGTAATCACACACATTAAAGTTAACATATCCTTCACTTGTCTTTATCCACTCTCTCTACTTTGAAAATGTTCTATTTGTATTTCTTCTAAATAAAATATTTAGTCCATTGAAAGACATAATAAAAATTAAATTGGAATAAAGAAGAAATTAAATAGACTGAAATAAAAAGCAATTTACAACTTTAGTGCAGAAGAGTTAGAATTCAAAACTTCTATTGGTCAAGATTATAAATGATGAATTTATTCATGCACAGACTCATTTAGTTAAATGATTTATTAAAATCCTTCTCCATGCTAAATTTTGGAGTAGATGTGCACAATATGGTGAACGAAGGAAACTCAATCCAGATTCTTTACTTTTTGCTCAAAATTGCATTGCTTTCTACTAAAACTGGTAAATATGAAGCAAAATTTCAAAGAGATATTTTCTCTTGACATAAATTCTGGACACTCAACTGTTAGCTTACAGAATTTTTCCAAAAGAGCTTAATCTCAACCGTACACCGGTGGCTCCTACTGGTAATCCTAACTACTCAGGAAATTGAGATAAGGATCACAGTTCAAGGCCATCACAGGCAGAAAAATTGTAGAGACTCAGTCTTCAAAATAATCCACAAAGATGCCAGACTAGTGGAGTGGCGCAAGTGATAGGGTAACAGTTATGAGCAAGTATGACAGGCAAGAAAGAGGCCCTTAGTTAAAACTCTGGTACCAATAGAAAATAAAATATAAATAACATTATATTTTGTCAGAAAGTAGTTGAATAACATATTTACTAATTCTAATTATACTTGTTAATTATTATCATATCAATTACAATGTCTAATCTCTCTCCAGTCTTTTTCTTACTCCATTAGGAACCAATACGATTCAGCTCCAGTGAAAGTATATTCTTAATCTTGTTAACTTTCTATATTTTTTCTGGCTATTTTCCTAGACATCCAATGATCTCTGACTCCTGAGTGTCTGGATGTATAGGCTATGCCAACCTAGCCTTCGATATTTTATTTTCCTTCCCTTTCCTCTTTTTTAATTGAAACAGCAGCATTTATTACCAAACTATATTTATTTGTCTTCTAAATCTTTATACATATTTCTGATGAAGAAGTTATCAACTAATTTTATTTGTCCTAAATATTTTAACAATTGTATCATCTAGCCTCTAGATTTACCTATTTTTTATTTCTAAATAGTTTTCAGAAGGAAAAATAATGTCACACAAAGATTATAGCCATTTTAATAGGTATATTATTGATGGATTAAAAAGCTGACCTCTGTATGGTGTCTCATATCTGTAATCCTAGCTATTCAAAAAGCAGAGACTAGGAAGGTAGCAGTTCAAGGCGACTTCGGATATAAAAGTTGAGAGACCCATCTCAATCAATAAGAAGCTGGGTGAAGTGGTACACTCCTGTCATTCTAGTTTTGCAGGAAGCATAAACAGCAAGATTGTGGTCTATTCTAGTTATGCAGAAATCATAAATAGGAACATTGTGAGCCAGCAAAAACTAACAAAATCACAAAACTAATATAAGCACATAGCTAAAATGGTAGAGGCTCTTCCTCATCTGCACAGATCCAAAGTTCAAACCATGGTATAACCTCCCCCTGCCTCCCACAATTAAGGAGGCTGAGATCTGGAGGGGCAAAGTTCAATGACACTCCACGAGTAAATATTAATGAAACACCATCTTCAAAATAACCAGAAAAATCTGGGCTGCAGATACATTTCAAGTGGTAAAGCAGCAACTGTCACAGACAGGATCAGCCAAGTGAGCAAGCAAGCAAGCTGAGCAATCAAAAGATTCTGAGTTTCAAACTTTAGTACCAGCAAAAATAAATAAGTAAATAGAAACAATTCTTGGAAATACCTTAAAGCATATATATTACAAAAATATTTTAGGGCAATATTTTAGAGATGTTCAAGGAAATCAAATAAGATTGAAGAAAGTCAAGAAAATAAGATCTTACCAAAATTGAAGTGTTGATAAGGAGATAGGAACCCTGGGGTAAAAAAAGAAGCCCCAAAGAAGAACTAAAAGGTACAGTAACTGAAATGACAAATTAATAAGCATATTTAAAGGTAGTGTGAGGCAAGATTAGTATAAAAAACCTTGAAGCTAGAACAATGGAAATAAAGTCCGAGAAGGAGAAAAACATATTGAAGCAAATAGAATAGTTATAGACCCATAGGTTTTCCTGTGGACCAACATACATACTGTAGGGACTCCAACGGAGATAAAAGAAGGAACAGAGTGTTTAAAAAAAAAGAATGCCTAGAAACTCCCTACTTTGAAGAAAACAGATGCAAATATAAATAGTCAAGAAGCTCAAGAAATTCCAAATATGATTATTTGACAAGAGCCTGAAAAGAGGCACATTATACAGAATGGTATTCAGTAGACGCTATGTTGAAAATGATCTATACAACTCATGGGCAGGGACAGGAGGGAAAACTTGGGAGAGAACAATAATTGTCAAAAAGAAATGTACTCATTACCTGACTTATGAAACAGTAACCCCTCTGTACATCCCCTTTATAAAAAGAATAAAAAATAATTAAGAAGGAAGAGACATAGCTGGGCATAGGTGGCACATGCCTAGAAGCCTAGCTATGCATGAGACAGAGATCTAAAGGTCATGGTTTGAAGCCGACATAAATAGGAGATTCCACCAAAGTCTTATCACCAACTAATAAGATAAAATATATTATAAGTAAACAAGTTTTCCAAGAGACAAAGACAAGATAGATAAATAAAACATTTAATGGAACAAGAAGATAAAATAATAATCATAACACCAATATAAAAGACAATTAGGATATGAAACAAACTAAATGGTATGTAATGGAGAAATAAATTTCTACACTAATATTTGGAAACATCATTGCCACACTTTTGGCAAAGAAGACAATAAATAGACAGAAGATAAGTAAGCAAATAGATTTTGAATAACACCAGCTCTACAGACTTATACAGAACTTTCTACTCAAACACTATAGCACACATTTTTTTTTCTTAAGAGTACCTGGGTATGTTTTCCAGGATCCACTATCTAAAAGCCCCCCAAATGAAGTTTTAATAAACTTAAAAATTACATTACCATTAAAAGTATCTTTCCTGCTGGGTGCCAGTGGCTCAAGCCTATAATTGTAGCTACTCAGGAGGCTAAGATTTGAGGATCACAGTTCAAAACTAGTTTGGGCAGGAAAGTCTATGAGACACTTATCTCCTAATTAATCACTGAAAAGGCGGAAGTGAAGTTGTGGCTCAAATGGTAGAGTGTTAGTGTTGATTAAAAAAAAAGAAAAATCTAATGGACAGCACCTAGGCCCTGAGTTCAAGCCCAGGAACAGTACAAAACAAACAAAAAATATCATCCTTAACTACATTGTGGTAAGGTTAGAAATTAGTAACAAAAGCCAACTAGAAAGTTTATAAAGCTATGGAAATTAATTCATACACTCAAGCAACTAATAGTTGAAAGAAATTATTAAAAGATGAACTGGAACATGCTTTATGGAGGCATGTTGAATGCAGGGGAAACTTTTGTGGATAGTGGGGCTTGAACTCTGGGCCTGGGTGCTATCCCTGAGTTTGTCAGCTCAAGGCGAGCACTCTACCACTTGAGCCACAGTACCACTTTTCGTTTTCTGAATGGTTAATTGGAGATAAGAGTCTCACTGACTTTCCTGTCTGGGCTGGCTTTGAACCACGATCCTCAGATCTCAGCCTCCTAAGTAACTAGGATTACAGGCATGAGTCACTGGCACCCAGCTCTGAATGCCTAGTTTCTGAACAAGAAAGGTCTCATATCAAAAATGAAACTTTATAACTTAAGAAACTAGGGGTGAGGGAGGTACCATCTAAACTTAAAACTTTCAGAATAAAGGAAATAATAACTATTAGAGAAGAAATCAGTAAAATAGAGAAAACAACAGAGAATATCAATGAGAGAATGAGTTTGCCCCTTGGAAAGATCAATAAAATAAACATTCAGCTATATGGCCTGAATAAAAAAGAGAAGATTCAAATTACAAAAATCAAATGAAAAGGGGAAACATTACTACAGATTTTATAGGAATAAATATAATTATAAGAGATAAAAGTACCATGGGTAATTGAATGCCAATAAATTGGTTAACCTAAATGAAAAGGATAAATTACTAAAACTTAAATCCTCCTAAAACTACATCAGCGAAAATCTGAAAAATCTGTGTATGGCTTTGCTGGAGAATTCTTCCAAAGAACAACAACAATAACAACATTAACAACAACATTAACAACGAATTCCAGGTCAGATGGTGATGACTCACACCTGTAATTCTTGCTACTCAATAAACCACTCAGAAAACTGGAAGTGACACTGTGGCTCAAGTGGTAGAACACTCACCTTGAGCTGAAGAGCTCAGGGACAGCGCCAAGGCCCAGAGTTTAAGCCCCACGACTGATTTAAAAAAAAAAAGAAGTCACAGATGGAGAGCTACAATATACTCCATATCCAATGGTGAAAGCATATATTTTCCTCAGAAACTGCTTTAAAAGAAACCATGGCAGTCCCTCAAAAATATTAAAAGTAAGATGGCCATAGGACACAGTAATTCTACTTGTGATATATATTCAAATTAAATGCAGTCTCTCTCTTTCTCTCTCCATATATACATATATATATATACATAACACACACACATGTTCATATCAAATGTGGTATACACATACACAGAAATCTGTTCTTTCATATGCTAAAATATGGTGAACTTTACATACCCTATTTTAAATGTATAAGCTTGTCACAAAATTATAAATGAAACAACCACTTGAATGAACCTCAAATACATTATTCTTTATGGGAAAAAAGATACATACTATCTAATCCCATGTATGAGATAAAATAGCTATGAAGATAAAGAACAGATTTTTATTTACAGGGAACAGGAGCAGGGCAAAAGTGGTATATGTAGCTACAGAGTGATAGAACCAGACAGTCTTGTGGCAATGGGACAATTAAATATGTTGATTGTGGTGATGGTCACTTGAAGCTTCATATATTAAAAAATTGTACTGAACTACACAAATACATGGTGCTAGCCTACATGGCCCCTTGCCTTGTACCAATGTTAATTTCCTAGATTTGCTGCAGTCCTACAGTCTGACAAGATACTAATAGAGGAGGTTTAGTCCTCCCTACACACTTTTTGTAATTTCTTATGAGTTATAATTATTTTCTTAATTTAAAAATTCAATGAATATGTTTGTGATATTTTCTTTTTATTGTTCTTGACTTAAATCATATTTTATTCTTATTTCTGTTACTCTCCAAAGCTATTTTTATGTTCTTTTGTTTTGTCTGTTCTTGCAAATAATCATATTCCCCATTTTTTGGAGCTAAAATCTAACCCAAGGTATTATGCATGCTACATAAATGATACACTCTATTCAGGCCATGAGTGTTTTTGAGATATCTGGTTATATAGCTCAAGTTGTCCTTAAACTCAAAACTCTCCTGCCTCTTTTTCCTAAGGGCTGAGATTACAGGCTAGACCATTATGCCAGGCTCATTCTCTCTTGTTAATCCATGACTTTAATCTTATGTTTATATCTATTTACTACTGACCATTTGAAGCATTATACTAACTTTGCCATAAAATTTGGAGTGAAAAAATTTCATCTACTTCCTACTTACATCCTTATTATGTAAAGAATTTATCAAGCTAGCTATTAGTTTTAAAATAACTCATTGAATCCTACTAAAAAATCAATATAACTTTTCCCAAACAAGTTTACCTTTGTTGTGGGTGAGTGTATCTCTTTACTAACCACCCAGCTTAGTATAAATGAGATTGACACATTAACTGATTTTCTCCTTTCTTATCAGTTATAGAGAACATTTCAGGTGGTGTCATCACTGAATGTGTTGGCTAAGAAAGAACTGAGGCCTTAGCATAGATTTTAATGTTATTTGTCTTTTTTACTTAATTCTATATAATTAAGGGCTTGTGTACTCATTTTCTTTAAATTGATGAAATGTGTTTGTAACAGCTGCCAAGATGTTAAAAGCACATGCACTTGTTAACAAACACATGTCTGAAGAGACATTCTTACTTGTTTCATGGCCTCACTGTGTAAATTAGAGGGAAGATTCTTTCCTCATTGGTATCCTTCAGTGGTTCTTGGACTTAAGACCACACTTTGCAAAGGCCCATCACTCCTGAGTACACAGATGCTTGGACAATAGCTTTAAAAGCAGAGGTCCTGAAATTCAAGTGACAGAGTAAGAGTTCATGGTTAAATTTGTTTGCTGACCTGGTAAAAACCAGCAGCTAGATGTCTCAGTATCAATCAAACTTTTAAAACATAAATGTAAGAGGATCAGACACACCCATCCCAGGGGACCACTCAGAGGCAGGAAGGCACAGGAGAAAGATTATCATAAAGTTTATTAGAGGAGCCATATTTCCCCCAAGAGGGAGGACATGGCCATCACCATCCAGGTAGCAGGAGGGTCTGAGGGAAAAGGCAATGCGGTAGATGGGAGTTCAGGTGTGTTTGGCGGAGAGAGGGAGGGGCCAGCTGTATGGAGGGAACTCCAGGAATGAGAGGGGGGCCCAGGTCTGGGTGGAGCTGAGGACCAAAGGGGAGCATAATACTCACAATAAATTCATAATTTCTTGAAATAAAAATTAACAGCAAAAGCCAAAACTAGGATAATGAAAAGGGTGACACTGATCAAGACACATTATAATTATAAATTGCTTTAAGTGGCATCTCCTTAGTATAACTACTTAAAGATAATAAAATATTTTTAATAAGCAAGCCCTATTGTAAGACCTGAATGAAAAATGTAAGACCTGGAATACCAGATCTGTTCTAGTTTTATTTTTGGCTTCAGGGGTTTGTGACAAAGTCTTATGGATACCATCCATCCATAGAAGCAGGATGAACTTATCAATGTATTTTTTATCTAAATTTAGATAAATGTAGTTCTACTTGCTAAGATACCATCCATCCATAGAGGCAGGATGAACTTATCGATGTATTTTTTATCTAAATTTAGATAAATGTAGTTCTACTTGCTAAGATTTGATCAAAATATATGCATTTGCACAATTTAGTCACACAAGCTAATCAAATGCCATTTGTGAAACAGAAATTCAACTAAGCGGGGTGGGAAGGGATAGTGGGAGAAAAATGTACTCGTTACCTTACTCATGTAATTGTAAATCCTCTGTACAGCATCTTTTGTTAAAATACAATTTTAACAAAAGAAATTCAACTAAGGCCACAGGTCATCAGATGTTGCTCTAATTAGGTGTGCATATATAATAGTGTTAGAATCATGATAGAAGAAAAAGCAACATCAAATTAAGGCATTTTGTGTTCATAATTACTGTTTTTGTACTTCCAAGTTGATTTATTGCCATCATTAAGCATTGTGCAAATGTGTTTTTGAGTCTGCATGTGTGTGTGTGTGATTTAATTGGGTTTAGTATATGTCAGCTCATAGTTTTCAAGTGGATTTTTTGATGTTTGTGGGAGTTAAGAAAATAATGAGAAACATAAACAAGTAGGATATTTTAACCCTATGTTGAACATAATGGTTTCTTAACTCTGCTTTAGCTTAAGAAAACAAAGAAATTTAGTTTTCAGCACTGAAATACTCAAACCAGGAATAAAAATGCTTCTTGGAAGATAACACTGTGTGACATCTTTTTTCATTAATTTTACTTTTTAAAAGAAATCTCAAATTAAAATACATTCTCATGAATTCCATCTTGAGAAAAATTAATAGGTAAGACCAAATAAAAGACCCATGGTATTTTATTAATAGCATTCATTTGCTCTAAAGGAACTTGAAGGGCAACTCATCACAATTTAATTTTTATATTTGTTTAAAGATATAAAAATTGTAATCCTTTTTATTTTTTAATATGCTTCTCTTGGACTTTTTAAAGGTTTGAAATCAAGGATATTGTGTGTTTGCTTGTTGTTGAACAATGTGTGTGAATAAAGAATCGGAGGGAACAGAACTCCCAATGAGGCAGATAGGTGGCTTTAATAAGCTGGTCCAGTTCTGCAAAACTAAGAGACACTGTTAAACTGGTTTTGAGGGACAAAGATGACACTTGCACTTTAAGATTTCCATCTCAGTATAATCTCTATTGTATAAGAGTATTTGACCAGCAGACATCATCTACCCATCCAGCATAATAGCAAAGTATATAGATTGCTGAAGTAGGTAGGCATAGCAGGTCACTTGAGAGGTAGAACTTGGGAATATAGTTCTTTGAGGCCAATACAATAAAGTTATGGAGACACTCTCACAAAGCATGCCAAGTGCATGTTATACAGGAGGTATAAGTAGGAGGGTTATATTCTAAAGCTGCTGATCAAGCAAAAATATGAGACTCTATCTTAAAAATAACCAAAGCACAAAAGGGGGTAAGGTTTTTTTTGTTTTGTTTTTTGTTTTTTTTTTGCCAGTCGTGGGGCCTGAATTCTGGGCCTGGGTGTTGTCCCTCAGCTCTTCAGCTCAAGGCTAGCACTCTACCACTTGAGCCACAGCACCACTTCCAGCTTTTTTTTCTGCTTATGTGGTGCTGAGGAATCAAACACAGGGCCTCATGCATGCAAGGCAAGCACTACTCCACTGAGCCATCTTCCCAGCCCAAAAGGGGGTAAGTTTTTGTGCACTGAGTCGCAGAGCACTTACCTAGCAAGAACAAGGCTCTGATTTCAAACCCCAGTACCAAAAAAAGGCTTTAAAAGTAATTTATATATGATTTTTAAAAGCCTGAAAGAAAAGTAAAACATTAAGGAATAGGTTTTGAAAGCTAACACATACCCTTGAAATCAATTCTACAAAACTAATCAAGCCTAACCAGAACTTTAAATAAAATATAATGAAAGAATGGCCAAGAACACTTTTTAAAGGTGCAAATTTACTTGCCAGGTATCCCTAACTCCAGTTTTAAACTACACAAGAGAATTGGAGTTTGAGGCCAGCCTGGGTTACACAGAGACTCTGCTTCAAACAAACAAAAAATAAAGAAATAAGGATGAAGTTATAGGTCTAGTTCAATCCTAATGCTCAAACATTTTATATCAAAGCATTTTATTTGTAAATTAATCGATGAAATTATAGAATAAAATATCTAAATTAGTAAAAGTGAAATCTAAGAAAGATACAAAGTCCAGAAGTCATAAAGCAAAAGAAGCAAATATTTACTAGAATTAAATATACACACTGAAATTTATGTATAAAATTTATAAAACAACTTGTACCAATTTGTTCTATTCCTTGTCCCTACATTACATTGCTTTACAAATTGGTTCATAAAGTATTTGCCATTCATCCTTGTTCATTTATCTTCCTGGTTAAATATGAGCAGCACTGAAAGTTCTCCGAAACCATTTGATGGTCATTAAAAGTTTGAAGAGGCACAACTTTACTCCAAGTCTTAGTCAAGTAAGAATGACTCTTGTCTCCACAGTGAATTGGTTTGCTGCTTCCATGAAAAGTGTACTGGATTTTGTGATCAATGCCTGATCTCTTTCTAAGTGTTTTTCTCCTCTGTGCTTCCTCCTACCCTGTAATAAGTGTCTTGGAGGAGGGTCTCTTTTTATCTTCAGAAAATAAGTATGTGTTAAAGAGAAGCAGTTAAAGGTCATAAAGACTAGAATCTCCTTGAGAATGAGATAATTACCAGGCCCAGCCAAAATGGTAGAAGTAGAGATGCATAAAGCAAATAACTAACTATAAGATTGCAACTCATAAGCAATGGTGTATACTTGATAAGTAGCTATATCTTCTGAAATAGACAATTGTCTTTTCAAAATGATAGATAGTAAGTCATGATTCTATAGTTGTGTTAAGCCTAATAACGAAATGGCATGTTGAAGCATTGAGATTGGGTGTCATCGCACAATTATATCTTACTATAAGGAATAATCATTCTTCAAAATAAGTTCAAGATAAGAAGCAAGTGGAGAATGCAGTCATAGAATTCAATGCACGTCCTATGACAGTAAGAAAATTGACAGGAAGAGATGGGATGAAAGAGATGGCAGAAAATGATGAAAAGGTGACATTGTTCAAGATGCATTGTACTTACAAACTGATTTGTTGAACTGTAACTCTCTTGTATCTCTACTTAAGGATAATAAAAACATAATTAAAAATAAGTTCATTTTTCATATCAACCTGTACTCACCAGCTGAAAATGGGACAATACTGAAAATTGGACAATACCAAAGTTTAGACAATTGAATTAATTCAACAGTGAACCCTCTTCTGAAAGCACTGCTTGTCCCGGTGCCAAAAAAAGCAAGATTATGTTATCTTTGTCAGCTGTCATTTTTATAATCGAGTGCCATTACTGATAAATTTTCCAACCATCATTTCATTGCAGATGTAAATGTAGATGTGGGTGCACTTGTCTAGCTTTCTTCATCTGTTCTTGACTTCCTCCTTATTAAAAAATTACCCATGTGGAAAATTAAAAAGAAAGCAAAGCTAACTATAAAATTACAACTCACAAGCATTCTGATGACTTGCAATTCTCATAAGCATAAAGAATGTGTTCTCTATGGACTGTAGCATAGATGAGGTAGGCTTTGCTTATGCAGGAGCTTCAACCCAGTCCTTCCCTCCCACTCAAAGATGCGAAACCAAATCAAGTGTGGGGAAACGACATTGAACTAATTATGGAACTTGTTACTTTTGAAATGATTAACACTTTTTCCTAACTGTAGAACAAATTATTTCCAACATCAAGATGCAGACTTCCTAAGAGGCTTGTGTAAACAGCAATATGAAGAATTCCTTTTTATCCTGTACTCTGATTACCATTGCCCAACTCAGAGTGAGTGTGATGGTATTTTCATGTTGACATGCCTTCAATTGTACAAATGAAACACAGAAGCATGAGAGCAAGTATTTAGTGATACATCCAGACACAAGCATTTGCTAATTTACCAATAATGAGTACATCGATCTAAAATTGTTCAGTCTAAATAAGTCTAGCCTCAGTCCCAAAAACCTTACTTGCCTTACTTCTTATTAAGGACACAAAACAAAATGCTGTTTATTAACCAAAAAGGAATAAACACACAACACACACACACACAAGCACACACACATTTCATGATTGTGTGATTGTGTTTCATGTTTGTAATTGCTTTATGTGGCTTGAAATACAGCAGAGGTAAACACAGAATTCAAATGACTTGAACTTTATTCAGGAGTGGTAACTATACAATGGATGCAGAGTGAGGGCTGGAGACTCAGGAGAGAAAATAGACAGTCCAAGCATAGGATGCATACCCGGACTGGGGTGTCAGTCCTGTTCTGTTCCTCACACACTGTGTGATCTGGAGCAAGTTTTTTTTACTATTCTTAAACCTCTTCTTCCCTGATATAGATGACAATCATTGACCTTTCTATTTTGTTTTAAGTTTGAAATAAATCAGTAAAACCATGGATCCAAGAATCTTGTATACTCTAAATGAAGGAAAAAAAAACATGTTTTTATCCTCTTCCATACAATTTTATGGCTAGAAAAATCACCAACTATAAAATTCTAGTACTTCTCAAGTGATATGGATAACCTAGAGGTCATAACTTAGAGAACCCAGCACTCCAACGTACAGATATGTAGCTTTTCTACATGAGAAAAGCATGGTAGATACCGTAACATATAATTGAAACATAACAATTCACATAATTCATTTTCAAATTCAATGTTTTGAGAAAATTAAATTCACATGTATAACTCTAGAAAATAACTCTCATGTACTTTGTACTCATTTTCCCTCAATGGAAATATATTTTAGAAGAACAGAGTATAGGATCAGAACAATAATGTCAACATTGACATAGTCAAGATTCATACTATTTCTGTGATCTCAACTTCTTGCAGTCCTCCTTTTGTAGCTTTGCCTACTTCTCCTAACTCCTCTTTCATCCATTAAAACTTGGTAACTACTATTTTTAATTATATGAAGAATGTTATGTAAGTGGATTTACATAGTATATAATATTTTATCATTGATTTTTTGTCATTAACATAATCATCTGGGGATTAACCTAAGTTTATATATATATAATATTATATATATATATATCAATACTTTGTTTCCTTTAACTAGTACTCAATACTGTGAATGGTACTCAGTTTTTAGCCATTTTCCCTATGGAGAACATGTAAGTTTTGTCCCATCCTGTCTACTATGAATAAAGCTCACAGGAATACCAGTGTGTATGCCTTTGACGCATACCTTTAATTTTTTAAGAACAAATGTCCAGGAATACAGCTGCTGTGTCATATGATTGTTGTAGGCTTATTTTCCTAAAGAAATAGGTAAAATGGAAGGAATTCCAAATGAATTTGGAAAAAAACATTATGTATATAATGTATATATGCCTGTATGTATATGTAAATAGTATTAAGATGTATATAGTGTTTATATGTATATAGTATTTATCACATATGCATGTAGCTGTATATATGAATTTAATGAATTTTATAAATTTTATGAATTTTATTCAGCTGTCAGAGAAAATAAAATAATTGCATTTTCAAGAAAGTGAATGTATCTGGGGAAAAATTTCATCCTGAGGAAAAGAAAGTATATCCAGAAAAACAAAGGCTACATGGCTTTTGCTTATATGTGCAGCTTAGATCCAAAAGATAACCTCCTATGTAAACATACAGAGAGACACATGCACATACACACCATTAAGTTGACAGAAGTGTAAGATATATAGGAGCAAAAAACCGTAGTGCAGCACCTTTGAATCATTAGTCTGTTTAACAAAATGAATATTAGAAACTTGAAATAGTTTTTGAGTGGGAGGATTAGAAAGAAGGGATTGGGATGATTGAAAAAGGGAACAGTATGCAAATACACTCATATTATTCCATGTACACATGTGAAAAAGTAGTGGGAAATGATGTAACAGGTGGATAGGAGTAGGTAGGAGGAATGATGGAAGGGGTGACTCTGATCAAGATGCCTCGTACACATAAAGGGACACATTAAATTGTAATTTCCTTGTATGACCACTTGAAAATAAAAATTATATATATATATATATATATATATATATATAGGTAGTATTTCTACATCATCACTTTGATGTTCATAGAGTCTGTACTGATCTTTTTTATTCCTGAGGATAGTTGCTTATCTTTTCCTTCTTAGTCATGGTGGAGATATATTAATTTTAGGTTATTATTTCATATTGTTGTATAATTTAGTTCTCCCTGATATTTTTCTATTTTCAAATTAATATATTTGTAGTCATGATAATTATCTTCTTCCTTCCTTTGCTTTGGACCTATTTCATTTTTGAGCATAATGAGTTGAAATTTACAATTGTTGTTATAGTCCTTTTTTATTTTATACTATGTAAATTTAGTGATAAGAATTTCTTTTTTTACCACTTACTTCATCAAGGTCCTACAACTATCATTATTGTATTTTATTTTTATTCAGTGCAATGTGATTTATAAACTTTCATACGATACCATTTCAACCCATGGGTTATTTGTAAAAGTTTTTTAGCTTCTGAGGGCTTGGAGGACTTCCGAGTTATTGAAATCTAGTTTGATTCCACACGATTCAAATTGATAAGGTTTATTATATATCACTAGATATTATATATATGGATATATGTCCCACAGACACTGGAAAAGTAGGAACGTGATTAGATCCTGCTTGCTGGAGACCACTGAATTCATTGGTATTCTTGCTGGATTTCCATGTAATGCTTCTGTTTCTGGGAGAGAAAAGTTGGAGTTGACAAAAGTAACTATTTACTTATCTATTTTTACTACCATCATTTTATGCTTCTCACATTTTGCAGCTCTTCCTTCTAGTAAAAACACGTTTGATATTGCTATACTTTCCTCATGGATAATGGCCTATGGGATTTATGATTACAGAATACCCTTTCTGCTTCTAGTAACTTTCCTAGCTCTAATATAAAATTTGTTTCATACAAGGCACTCACTTTTACTTCTTTCTTTCTTTCCTTCTTTTCTTTTTTTTTTTTTTTGTTGGCCATGGGGCCTGGGCACTGTCCCTCAGCTCTTCAGCTCAAGGCTAGTGCTCTACCACTTGAGCTACATACAGTGCCACTTCCGGCTTTTTCTGCTTATGTGATGTGGAGGAATTGAATCCAGGGCCTCATGCATGCAAGGCAAGAACTCTACCACGGAGCCACCTTCCCAGCCCACTTTTGCTTCTTTTGATTAAAGTTTGAATAATATATTTGTCATTGTTTAGCTTCCAAATTCATATATTATATCTAAAATTACTTTCTGGGCCTGGGCACTGTATCTCAGCTCTTGAGCTCAAGGTTAGCACTCTACCACTTGAGCCAAAGTACCACTTCTAGTGTTCTGTGGTTTATTGGAGATAAGAGTCTCATGGACTTCCTGCCTGGACTGGCTTTGAACTGTGATCCTCAGATCTCAGCCTCCTGAGGAGCTAGAATTACAGGCATGAGCCACTGGTGCCCAACTAAAGTGACTTTTTCATAAGCACTATTATAGCTGGGTCATGTTTCTGTGTCTACCTGCATAATCTCTGTATTTAAATTTATATATTTAGATCACTTACACTAAATCTAAATATTGAAATATATGTCTTAAGTTTCCTTTTTCACTCTTGTCTCATTAACTAACTTATTTGTCAGAACTGAGGCTTAAACTCAAGGCTTTGCCCTTGCTTAGCTTGTTTTCCAGACTAGTACTCTTACTACTTGAGACACACCTCCAGCCTGGCTTTTTGCTGGTTAGAGATGGAGCCTCATGGACTTTTCTATCCAGGTTGGCTTTGAATCTTGATCCTTCAGGTTTCAACTTCCTGAGTAGGATTGCAGGTGTGAGCCCCTAGTGCCATTTTATTTATTGTTTGTTTGTTCTTTTCTTCTGAATCACTTTAACATTTCTTTTTTTTTTTGTCAGTTGTGGGGCTTGAACTCTGGGCCTGGACGCTTTCCCTGCGCTCTTCAGCTCAAGACTAGCACTCTTATCACTTGAGCCACAGCATCACTTCTGGTTTTCTAGTGGTTTATTGGACATAAGAGTCTCCATGGGACCTGTGTTTCCCTTATTTGCAATTACTAGTATATGTCTGAGACAGTAAGTTGATATTAGGCGAAATAAACCCCAAGATAAGTATTCAAATGTTTTCTTTCTTGCTATTGTTTCTAACATATTTATAAGATTATTTCTTTGTTGCTTTGTATGTCCTTCCCCCACGGCATAACCCCTGTTTTCACTGTATTTGATGTTTGTATAATTTGTGGAGGGGAAAGGAAAAAACAAACCGTTTAAATAGGGATACAGGTGGACCCATTGCAACAATGAGATGTACAAGTCGTTACGTTGAAAAACGAACTTTACAACTTTGGCCGGGGGAGAGGGCAGGGGGGAAGGGGGAAGCAGGGATGGGGGTAGGGGGAAGATGGGAAGGGATGGGAAGGGGAAACAAAGGAGGAGGCCACAAAGTTTGATAAGAAATGCACTCATTACATTGCCCATGTAACTGTAACCCCTCTGTACAGTATTTTTGCAATTAAAAAAAATAAGGAGTCTCACAGAGTTTCCTGCCTGGGCTGGCTTGAACCATGATCCACAGATCTCAGCCTCCCAGATAGCTAGGATTACAGGCGTGAGCCAATGGCACCTGGCACTTAACTTTCTCAAAATATTATCTAATGGATTTCTTCATGAAACTCATTAGTGGTCATGTTATGTATAACACAGTCAGTCTACTGTTATCAGCAACCCATCGCTTGGCTCAGTGTAGAATACTTTCCTTCCTCCCTTATTATGAGAATTTCACAAATATTTCCCCACAAACACATAGAACTGTATCAGACAGTGTTATAAATTGTGCTTCAGTCACACATAATTTAGAAAACACAAGAAAAAGTATATTTTATTTACTCATATGCTTAAGTTTCTCCTTCTTGATAGGACTTCTTTCATTCCAACTTCATTTTCTTTTCTTTTTAAAAAAATTTTTATTGTCAAAGTGATGTACAGAGTGGTTACAGCTACATACATAAGGTAATGAGTCCTTTTCTTGTAGGACATTATTAACCTCTCCCTTGTTTTCCTCCCACTTTCCCTCCTCCCAATTCCCACCACCTCGAGTTGTAAAGTTTATTTCCAATGTACTGTCTTGTGAGTTTTGCTGTTACAGTTGTTTTCCCTTTGTTCTTTGTCTTACCATTCTGTTGTTCCCCTTTCCTTCTCCAATTTCATTCTCTTACTGTTTAGAGAGAACTCAATCAGTTACTATGAGGGTAGGTCTGTTGGTGAGAACTTGTCTTAGTTTTCCTTCATCTGAGAATATCTTTCTTTTTTGCATTCTTGAAGGATATTGATCCATCCCTAGAAGTCTGTGATGACATTTCTTCACACATGAAAAATGCTTCCTTCAGGCCTACATTATTTTTTCCTAAGAAATAGACTGTCATGCTTCATTTTTTGCTACATGTAAAGTCTTTTTGTTCTCGTCTCTCTTCACTATGCCATGTCTTGGCATAGTTCCTACATGGGATATATATGTCAAATAAGTGGCAGGTTTTTAGCCATTACTTTTTTAAGTAATATCTTTAGCTTTCAACATGAATGGAATGAACTTTAGATCTTTTATCATAGGCATGTAGATCTTTGAGACTTGATGCATGCTTTTATGCAATGTTTATTTTACAAACTGTGTTATTCAAGTTGGATCATTTCCATTTTAACCCATTAATTCTGTCACTGCCTCTCCCATTGTGTTGCTTAGCTCTTCCACTGCAATTTCAATTTCTAAATGATTACATTTCTCAATTACAATATTATATTTGGTTCTTTTTCAAAAAAATAGTTGTGGGTTTTGAACTCAAGGCCTGGGCACTGTTCTGAGCTTTTCTGCTCAAGGCTAGCACTCTACCACTCTGAGCGACACAACTCTACTTCCAATTTTCTGGTGGTAAATTGAAGATGAATCTCATGGACTTTCCTGCCCAAGTTGGCTTTAAACCATGATTCTCAGATCTCAGCCTCCTGAGTAGCTAGTATTACAAGTGTGAGCCATCAGTGCCCAGTATATTTGGTTCTTTTTCATATTTTTTCATATTCCTTGCTAGGTAATCTTTTAAAATGTTGTTACAAATGCACCCATTATTGCTCATTGCATTACTTTTAATAACTGAAATATTTGCATGAGAATTTCACAAATTTATATCAATTTGTATTGCTATCTTTGGTAGTGTTTGTTCAATGATGGTGAGGTTTTCCAAACTCTTGATATAACTAGAGATTTTTAAGTGGAAATCAGGACATTTTGTATATTTTTTTGTGAGACTGATTTCCAATACTGCTCCAGCTAAAGGGTCCATTCCTGCCACAATGTGTTAGAAGTCCAGCCACAAGTGGGATATCTCATGCTCCTGTAACAGACTACCTATCAAGTAAGGACCTGTCATGTTGCTGCTTTACATGTGGCCCCATGGACACTGCAGTGAGGAAAAGGTAGCCTTTTAACACTGAGTGGTGGTGACAGATGACTCTTGGTAGCTTCTTCTGATCTTATTGCTCTCAGTGGTAGCAAGTCTAAGATTCCCAAGTAATCTTCATTGATACTATATGGATGGCCTCCTGGCAGTCAGGCTAGGATGAACACTTAACTGTCAGCTCTTTGTTTGATACTGCCTGAGTGAAAGTGTTAAAATGCTTTTTTATGGCTTGAGTAGAATGGAAGTCCAAATTCCCTATTTAAATTTTGCTATATAGATGGTAGTAAAATTCTTTACTTCTTGGGTATGTTTTTGATATAAAATGTTACTATCTAAAACCAAGTGTGGTGTGATATATACTCTAGCATTTAGGGTGGCTATGTTACCAGAATCTTAAGCCTAAGGCCAACCTAGGCTACATAAAAAGAATTTGTCTCAAAATAACAACAGTAAACAACAACAACAATCACATATGCCTTGCTTTGATTTGCCTTTCCTAGCTCATTCTTTTTTTCCTTTCTTTTTTGTGTCTGTCGTGGGGCTTGGACTCATTGCCTGGACACTGCCCCTGAGTTTTGTCCACTCAAGGCTTGTGCTGTTCTGAGCCACAGTATCACTTCTAGCTTGGTTAATTGGAGAAAGGAGTCTCATGGACTTTCCTCCCCAGGCTGGCTTTCAACTATGGTCCACAGATCTCAACCTCATATAGCTAGGATTACTGGCATGAGCTACAGACACTTCGCTGTTTCCTATCACTTTGGAAAAGAGAATGGGCTTTAAGAGACGGGAGTTTGCTTCCTATACCCATTGTTGTTTCAGGTTGCTGACTCTTTAACCCTATGTGTGGAATACATGAAGTAGAAAGTAAATCCGGGAAACATGCCATTTTCATTCATTAAGTTCTGAGGTCTCCAGCTGCTTTTTTTATTCTCAATATTTTTTCATAGATTAAAAAATTGTTTGTACTCTTATTTTCTTGGAAGCTATATTGTTCTCTTTGTCTTCATCATTTAGAACTAGGAAGTTCTGGGCAGATTTTTTTCCCCACCAGATTCATTATAACTTCTGTCTCCTTCTCTCCATTGATACCAAAAATGGTAATGACATGCGTCATTTTGTTGTTGTTGTTTACCATGATTCTTATAGAGGCAATATTGTATAAAAGAACCTATTCAAGTTGTTTTCAATTAAGTCATCTCCTAGAGATTAAACCAAAAAGTGCTTTAAAATAGTATTAAATTTCAATTAGTTGGCTGAATCTGTATGCTGTCATTCAATGCAGAAAAGCGATACAGAGAAAATATTGGGGCAATTTAGAAAAATATGAGCACAGCATGAATCCTAAATATTGTTGTAGGTTCAATTGGTTGTATGCTCAATGAACAAGCTTATGCAAAATAAACTAAACTCATATTTAGTGTCAGTGTGTTGAAATCATGCCTTGATTTGAAGTTAGCTTTAAATATCTTGAAAATAAAAGATCAATTTTCATATCACATTTTACTTGTTTATAATGAACAATTGAAATAAAGTATCAAAAAGCACTTATACTCAATTGTGGTTCATAAAACATGCAACAGCATCACCAGAGAATATTTTTAGAAATGCTAGAAATAGGACATCCAACTTTCTGGAAGAGAGACCCAAAAGTCTTCCTAATAAAAAATTCCCAAGTCTCAAATATGGTTCTTTTATTTTTTTTTGTAAAGATGATGTATAGAAGGGCTACAGTTACCTAAGTTAGGCAATGAGTACATTTCTTTTTGTCTAGTACCACCTCTTCCCTCATTTTCTCCGTTTTTTCCCTGCCAACCCTCTCCCCCACAAGCTGTATAGTTCATTTTCAACATAGTGTCTAGCAATTGTTTACCTCTTGTTCTACCATTTCTGTGCTCCCCGTGATGCCCTTTAACCTCCTCAAAACAGATAAACTTACAGACAAGACAAAAGGTACAGAAATTAAGGATAGAGAAAAAGGAGAAACAAAAAACATAAATCTAAAGCAGAAACAAAAACACAAAATAACAAGAAAACTTTGTTTCCATTTCAGGGAGTTCATTTTGATAAAAACCATAGTTTTATATTGTCATAGGCACATAACTATAGGGCCTTTGTGATCCTCTGGTACGAATATCATCCTTTGTTCTCATTGTGTGGATGTTTAGAGTCCTGTTTGATTTATCATGTCCTAGTGTAATTTTTTGTCTTTTACTATCCGTTGTGTTTACTTGTGTATTGATAGGCAAATTCTAATGATTAAAAATGTTTCTTTGAATCTGGCTTACTTTGCTTAATATAATGTTTTCCAAGTCTTTGCATTTTCTTATAAATCATGCAATATCCTTCTTCCTGATGGAAGCATAGGATTCCATTGTGTGTATATGCCATATTTTCTTGATCCATTCATCCACTGAGGGGCTTATGGGTTGATTCCATACCTTGGCTAGGGTAAACAAAACTAAATATAGAGCTTCCTATGACCTAACAATTCTACTTCTGGGCATTTATCCAATAGACTACAAAGAAGGTCACACTAAAGCTACCAGCCAGAAATGACTCTTATTAAGGGCACTTGTGGACAGATGAGTAGGAACCCAGAGACTTGGGTGCTCCATCTTTACTTTTGCCTATCATATTTGTCTTTCCATTGTCTCAAACCCTACCTATGAAATGAGATAATAGTAGGATATATTTCTGAAGATTTCTTTTTAATAACTTAAAATCATATATTAAAATTTTTCAGGGATATATAAATTTGAAGTTTCCCTCTCTTCAAATAATCTGCTTCTACTACTCATCATGCATTCCTTTCCCCTTTAAATATATTTATTCTCTTTACACTTTTGAAGAAATATTCAGACCTTTTTGGGTTGTCTTGCATATCTTTAACTCCTGAAACGTTTTTCAATTCCTATTAAAATGTACAATAGGGCTGTTCATTAAAATGAAAAGATCTTAGCTGGGCAGGCACTGGTGGCTCACACCTGTAATCCTCAGAAAACCGTTGGGAGTGAAGCTGTGACTCAAAGTAGTAGAGTGCTACCTTTGAGATAAAAAAGCTCAGGGCCAGTGCACAGGCCCTGAATTCAAGGCCTAAGACCAACAAGAACAAAAAGATCTTGTACTGACATTTCCTCCATTGTATTGGCACACTCACTGGAATCTATGTTATGGAAGTCTCATTTATTCACACATTACAAATCAGTAACCAAGACAAAATCTATTTTCATCCAGGCAAACATGAAACTTTGTATGCAAGTGTTATATTCTAATGGGAGAGAGTTTGTTGCACGAAACTAACATGTGGGTACCTGATAGTACACAGGTATTCAATGTGGGTTGAGCTCTTCCTTTATGGAAGAATCTGTGCTTTATGTTATCTGATTCTTAACTTTCATGACTCCATGAGGTAGCTACTGAACCATTCCCATCTTCAAGAAGATGAAACTGATACCATTAAGTTTCAAAAACACACAATGGTGAGAGTTCTGAAAAACAGTTTGAATCCAATGGCTAATTGAAGAAGTTAAGTAACTTTTCCTGGGGCCACTTTTCCTGGGTCTATCTCTTGATAGATAGATAGATTGATAGATATATAGACAGACAGACAGACAGACAGACAGACAGACAGACAGACAGATAGATAGATAGATAGATAGAAGAGAGTTTCATTTGTTGACAAGAGCACCATATGAGCAAATGTTTATTATGGAATTAAATGTTTGAAAGATGTTTTCCTCTGGGATTGGACATCAGTGATATGAATTAGTTGTTGAATGTATTACAGGAAGAAGAGATAGAGAGCAACTGAAGGAGGCAAGAAGGAAAGTCTGTAGGTAGAAAAGGATAAATGGAAGCCAAAGAGAGGGACTGTCCACAATGAGAGTAGGGGTTGCCAGGTTTTGGTGGCTTATATCTGCAATCTTAGCTATTCACAAGGCTGAGATCTAGAGGATCTCAGTTCAAAGTCAACCCTAGACAGATAGCAATCTCCAATATAATGAACAACAACAACAACAAACTAAAACAGCTGGAGGATTCACTAAAGTATCAGAGCTAGCAAGCCAAGAAAAGAAGCTAAACAAGTAAGCCCAGAAAAGTAAGCTGAGAAAGTGCCAGGTCCTGGGTTGAAACCCAGGTACCATCAAAAGACAGAAAGAGAGAGAGACAGAGAAAAGGAAAGAAAAAGGAAGAGAGGAAGAGCAATGAGATGAGAGAGAGGGTAGAGGAGAAGAGTGAAGAGGATGGATAGGAGTGGAGAGGAGAGAAAAGGAAAAAAGGAGGAGAGGAGAGAGAAAGAGAGAGATAAGGTGTTCCTAATCTGTCAGAAAGGCTTTGTTATCTATTTTACTAATTGAAATAAAAATCTTCCCATAATTGTAGCTAGCTTCTAATCTTAATATTTATTCATAAGAAATTTTTAATATAGTTTTCCTGATTGTTACATAGAGATATAAGAAATAAATAAGAATTTTAAAGCATGTACATACATGGTCATTCACAAAAAGCTAAACTTGGAATCATGACAAGTTTCAGTGACTAACTA
This sequence comes from Dipodomys ordii, assembly GCF_000151885.1. Taxonomy (NCBI): domain Eukaryota; kingdom Metazoa; phylum Chordata; class Mammalia; order Rodentia; family Heteromyidae; genus Dipodomys; species Dipodomys ordii. The sequence continues at coordinate 1,983,021 of NW_012267326.1, forward strand.
GCTTTGAAATCTATTAATGTAATAAGACCTAAATTAGGAAGAACAATCTGTATATGTTCAGGGAGTAACATAACCTTAACAATGAACAACTTGGCTTATAAATACAAAATTGGGCTTGACAAGTTTATTCACACTTCACCAAGGTAATGAATGAAGGCAAAGATGGAGGTATCAATTATTTGATACATAGAGTTGAAACCAAAGGAGGAAGGAAGAAAACAACCCAATCAGCTTTGGAAATTACTGATTTGAAACTTAAACCTGAGGAGGAAAATAAAGCCTCAACTGAGACACTGTGTGATTGGAATGATGCAAGGTAATAAAGTGGAAATTATATAGTTAAATGATGTCAATACCTTTGCTAACACTCTAACCCTGAGAACTCAAAAACATGTGCCAGATAAGTGCATTTTCTTGCATATCCTAAGTGGTCATGGTGTAGCTCTTCTCATCAAATCTAGATACCTGTGTCATGTGCCTATATTGCTATATCCTGGAGACTGTCATTATATTTACCCAAATCCCAAAATGCTCAAATGCTAGAAAGTAACACCAGAAGCCACTATCCTCTTCACCCACTTTGGTTAACAGTACCCATTGACAAATGGTAACAGATTTGGTTTACCTCTTCTTGATTCTTAGATGAATAGAATTATAAAGATTATACTCTTTCTTAGGTTGAGGTATGATTTAAATGGTAGACTGCATTCTTCATAAGGTCTTCCAATAAAAAGAAAATAAGAAGGAAGGAAGGAAGGAAGGAAGGCAGGAAGGCAGGATAGAAAAACAGAAGAAAAAGGAGAAGGAGGGAGAGAGGGAGGGAGAGAGGAAGGGAAAGAGAGAAAGAAAGAAAAGAAAAAGAAAGAAAGAGAAAGAAAAAGGAAGAAAGGAAGGAAGGAAGGAAGAAAAAAGAAGAGAAAAGGAAAGGAAAGGAAAGGAAGGGAATATACTTCACTGGGTAAGCACAGTGACTCATGACTATCATTGCAGGTAGTCAAGAGGCAGAGGTCAGGAGAATTGGAGTTCATCTGAGGACAGCCCAGGCAAAAAGTCATCAAGACCCTCATCTCAGCTAATACAGCTGAGATGTCAACATGCTTGTGTGATTCCAGCCATGCAGAAAATGTAAGTAGATGGATTGCAGTTCAAAGTCACCCAAGGTGAAATCACAAGACTCTATCTGGAAAAAAAAAACTAAAGCAGAAAGGGTATGAGGGATGTATCTCAACCAGTAGAGTACCTGCATAGCAAGAGTAAGGCCCTAAGTACAAACTCCAGTGCCACAAAGCAAATAAAATACCCTCCTTCATGTCTGACTTTTTCCTTACATTTTTCCCCATGAGATTCATATAGGTTTTCTATAAAGCATTAGTTCATTTAGTCTTACTGCTATGTAATAATATTCTATCATATACTACAGTTAATAATTTTAACTCCTGATATAATGGACAAATTGCTAATGATACTGCTCTAAGAATTGCTGAGGAAGTTTCTTGATGTACCTAGGCATACAGATCTGCTGGTTATAGATCTCAGAGTGGAGTTACTGGGTTATATGGATGCATATATTCATCCTTGATGAGGATGAAAAAACTATTTCAGTCTGATTTTATACAAATAGTGTAAGAAAATTTTATGGGAGAGATACCTTGACAGCTTTGGTCATACAAGTTAGTAGAAAAATAGGCAATTAGGAATAGTGGCTTAGATAACTTGCTATGGCAAGTTATCAATTGAAACAGAAGCAAAGGGTTACAAAAATGAGAAAATAAGAAGAAAAAAATGAAGAAATAAGGATGAGACAATAAATCTTTGGTGGCACAAACTTACAAAGAAACAAAAGAGAGATGCACAAATAAGAAAAACATCTATACAAGATGCAGAACACTGGAATCAAATACAGTGAAAACAGGGGTTATACTGTGGGAGAATGTAAAAAAGAAAAAAATCACATAGTGCAATACAAGTACATTAAAAACAATAGCAAGCAAGAAAAAAAACTACTTATGTCCCTATTTTGGGGTACATTTTGCTTAACATCATCTCATATGGTCATATGTACATAGCCTTTGACCTTTTCCGCTTGTCCTAGGCATGTACTAGTCATTGAAAACAAAGGAAACCAAGAGACCTATGTTTCTTTGGGCCTATCTTACTTCACTTAATATAATTTTTTCCAAGTCTTTCCATTGCTTAACAAATGGGGCAATGTCATTCTTTCTGATGGAGGCATAGAATTCTATTGTATGTATATATGTATGTATGCATGTACATATATATATATATACATATATATCACATTTTCTTGACCCATTCATCTTCTGAGGGGCATCTAGGTTGGTTTTATATCTTAGATATGGTGAACAATGCTGCAATAAACATGATTGTGCTGGTAGCTTTGGTGTGACCTTGTTTCTGATCATTTGGGTAAATGCCCAAAGCATCTTGTATATACATTTTCGTAATCTGGGGAAGGGAAGGGATATAATGGAATGCTTAAATGGGGATGCAGGTTGACCCATTGTGATGATGAGATGTACAGTACTCTATATTGAAAATGAACTTTACAATGTCAGGGGTGGGGGAGGGAGGAGTAGGGGAGGGAAGGGTTGGTAGGGAAAAAACAAAGGAGGAGGTAACAATGCTCAATAAGAAATGTACTCATTACACTACTCATGTAATTGTAATTCCTCTGTACAGTATTTTTATTTTTACTATATATAACATATAGTAATATAATATGATATATAATAGTATATATATATATATATATATATATATATATGACTGAAAGTAACCCAAGCAAAAAAAAAGAAAAAGAAATACATCTTCTAGTATTCCAGTTCTAACTATTTAATGCAAAGACAAGCTTTGGAATGAGGAATAGTTAACATGGCAAACATGGGCTGGACTGCCATCTTCCCTGTGGTATGTCTAGGACACATGTGCTTTTTCTCTGTATATTTCTCTTCTTCTAATAATTTTTATGTCATCTTTGCATGTTTGGGTCTTATCCGAATTTTTCTCTTGGCAGATACAAGGATATAGATGCTTTTGCTTCTCTAAACTTTCTGATTAAATATTTGGTGCATTGGCTGGATAGAAATCCATTATGTCTTTTTCTGATTTAGACTCATTGATTCTTTATATTGGCATTATTAGTCTTTTCAGTAACTTCGTTAATGTGTTAATGCATCATGGTTTTAATTCACCTTTTCCTGACCTTTTTAGTGCTCATTTCATTAATAATCTTTCAATCTCACACTTGCAGCATGGTCCTGCAGAATAGAATCTTCACAATTAACTGTAGCCTAGGCACCTTAGATGTTTGCAGGACACACTGGCAGTGGGTATATAGGTTGGATTTCAGCAGAGTCTTTGTCCTCAGACAATTTGAGTTACCAACCATGTCCACTCACCAAACTGTGATATAACCCTCTCTGCTGTTGACACCTCATTCTGTAAATAAAGATGGTCAATGCACATTTATTCTTAAGGTGAACCTAAATCAGGCTCACTCTGCTCTGAGGATGTCTGTCCTGAAGCAAAAGCCTCCAGCTTCTACTCTCTTGTCTCCTAATCCGAGTATAATTTGTGGCTCTTCTTATTCTGCTTTCCCCCCTAAGTCCCACATTTGTTTTGCCTTTTTTGGATGCCTCTGAAGGTGTCACCAATCTGGATCTGTCCAAGTCACAGCTAAGGGCAGCTAACATCAATAGTCTGCCCATAGCAAAGGTACTGAAAATGAGCCATGCTTACTTTTTAAATGTTATCTCTCTGGTAGCTACAACCTCCCTTCTTTACAGTCATTAGCTCTTAGCCTCCGTATTTTTAACACAGGCAAAAGGGAGGTGGAAAAGAATCACATGATCTTTTTTTTCCACAAATATATCTACTCATGGAAAAAAATTGGCTGTGGCTTATGCTCAGTAATTTAACATTAAGCAAAATCATTACTTATTTAATCTAAATTATAGCTTTGCCTTGCTGGAAGATGATTCAAAAAAAATAAATTCCACTCTTTGGCTTAGAAATACTTTACTATGATAAGGAATCAGATGTAAAAGTCACTGTGTTTTACTGCACAATTTTCTAAAGTAGAGAGTGTGTCATTTAAGCATGTCAAATTTAAAATCAGGTTGTCTTCAACATTTACTGGCATGCTCTTTATCAAATTCCTCATGTTTTTGCCACTAAGCCAATGAGAAATGTTTTCCCCTATTTCTCACTAAGTTGTCTTGCATTAATTTTTTTAAAGTTTCACTAGAAAAATCTAAACCAAAAAAATAAAAAAACATTCAAAGGGAATGTCCCGGAACCAGATTACATAGCATAGTAATGATTCATTTTGCCACTGATTACAGAATTTTATAGGACAGGCAAGTGTTAAAAACAGAGCAAAGGTTTATTTGAACTTGAAAGGAACAGCAAAAGGAACAGCAAAGAAAGTAGAGAATGAAACAGTGAATGTAACATTGAAAACACTTCTGTACAAGGAGGTACGTGGGGTCAGGTGATCACTGTCTCCCTGCTGGGGCCCTCTATATATAGGGTGCTTTGCCTCTTTGTCATTAAGGTTTGATCCTGGTCTGATATGACCAGGGGTGGACATCTGCAGATAATCTTGCCACTGGTCACCTTATCTCTGCTGAGTCATCCCACCCCCGGGGAGGTCCAAACATTTTTCTGAGTCGTTCCCCCATGCATCTTCCTGAGTCATTTTCCCTCCTCTTCCACGTTGGAGCCAATCCTGCCCACCACCTTCTAGATAGCTGAACTGGTCTGTCTTCCTCTCAGTGACAAGACTGTTGATAACCTCTGACCTTGGTTATTATAGGTTCCATTGATTATAAAGGGAGAAGGACAAAGAGCTTTCACCAGGTTATATTAATACAGTAGATAAAAGTTAGCTCTTTAAAAGAATATTTTATCAGTTATATTAGTTATTTATGTTGTGACATTTGCATACATAAATACAATGTGCCCTAGTAACCTTGTCCCTCCCATCTCTCCTCATTACAACCCCACCTTATTAAAACAATTTCAACAGATTTCATTGTTCTATTTTCATGTATGCACATAATTTATTTCAAATATGTTCATCCTTATACACCTTCTTCATTGGCTCTGTCCCCTCTACTACTACTGACCCCACCAAAGAGCTTTACCTTTTCTGATATTTTTTATTAACTTCTTCTATTACTCTTTCTCTCCATTCCCTCTGCTTCTCTATTGTTCAACTTCCAGTGAGTTTTCTCATGCCATCTCCACACAAAAATACATTTTAGTATTATTCACCCTCCATATTTTCCGTACTATTGGGTTCTCATTTTGAAATTTATAACAATTGCACTTGAAAGCCTAATTAGTTGTAGTCTATTATGGTAGAAAATGAAACGTTTATAACCCAAATTGAATGATTATTTGTTAGTGATTCTCAAAGTAAGAGCATGATAGTTTTATCTTGTGTGTATAGAAGCAGCCATTGAGAATCTGATTCTGGGGACTTGATGTCCCTGTGGGTGGTGACAGGCAAGATTTGAACCTGGATCTATTGCTATTGTCCACCCTGAGGCCTTTTGATTTTTTTTAATTGATTCAGGTTATATAGGCTTTAGCTTTATAGGCTATAAAGTTGTGTTTGCAGAGGATAACAATGATTTTCCTACTTGTGATGGAAAAAGAATTATGATTTTCTGTGTAGATCAAGAGGGTGGGATTTAAAAGCTATTTTAAAGAACAAGCTATGAACTCTTAGAAGGGCTCATCCATAATTCCAGCTTAGTTAGTCTCTCATTGTTTCAAAGTGGTTGTCTAGTTATTCCCCATTTCACCCCTTGCCTGATTCCAACATGAAATTTCTTCTTTACAGTTTTTCCTAGCACCAAAAGTATAGTTATGGAATACCTAGTGAATTTATTATAATGAAGCGGAGCTTTGTTTTCCCCTGTCTTTGAGTAATAATAGCTATTTCCTGAACATGATTACCATGACAGCATCTTTCTCTGTGCTTTATCATCTGCCTTGGTTGCCTCATAGGTGTTGAAAATTACCCTCTAGAGTATGAGTTACTGGACATTGCCTGTGTCTCACAGTACATAACTGTCATTGATTCCAGTAATGTTATCAGGTGTTTATGTGTGTTCCCACATGCATGTGGTGGCTAAGGTTAGGTTGGGGATAAAAGAACTATTAAACTCTCAGGCCAGGTTAAAAATTCATGGAAACTTCAACTCTTATTTTTCTTTAATAAAGAGCCCAAATTTCCCCCCCCAAAATCTACAATTTTAAAATTTGTCTCTAAGTAGTTGTCTGAAAGGTTTTCAACATGTCTGCTTATGAGTACAAGGCATCTTGATCAATGTCTATGTTTAAAATGATTGTTCTTACCTTAAATGTAAATTTAAGAACTTCTTTAAATTAGAACTCATTCATATAATTAACATATATTCACTCATACATAAAATATAAACAAAATTTAAATCAATAATATATGCTCGTATCTAGTATCCTATCTCTGATGATAGATCAACTGTTATAAATACCAAGAGGTAGAGATGTAATGCACCACAGAGGTATACTGCAAAAAAAGATATATACCTTTATCTAAATTTCATGATACCTGATATTCTGTTGATTATTTGACCACGAATTTTGGATTGGACCCAGAAAATAAGATGTGCATTTTTAAGTGTCCAATTTGTCATATGATTCCCTGAATTCAATCATCATTTTATCTGATATAAACATTCATGTCCTGAATGAATAAAAAAACATTTAAAAAGATTCCATGTCTGACATCTATTTGCAATATGAATTTGTGCTCCTTTTACAGAGTGAGAAATAGAGAAAATAAACAAAGATAAGGAATCTTAAAGACATTCCAATATTATCAAAGCCTTTAGTATGTTCTTGGTTCCAGCTATCAACAAAGCTATTTGTGTTTTTCCTCCCTGAACCTAGTAATTGGGTCCCGCCTTGGAATCCATGAATCAATAAATTCTCCTGCTGTATGTATTTCTAGTTTTCTTTCTGGTGCTTGTTGAGCCTGAGTTCTGAATCCTGAGTTGCACTATGGATAAAAGTAGGTATTCATGCCTACAACGTTTAAGTCCATTTGGCCTTTTTGTTACTTTGCTTTTTATTTTAGAGATGTATATAGCTTGCCACAGGAGAAAAGATTAAGGAGCTGGATTTCAAGGTTCTTAGTTTCTAACATTATTATTTATATAATTTTCCAAGAACTTAAATATAAGGTTACCCTCATATAGCCTCATTAGTCAGTCCCCAATAATAATAATAGAAAATAAAACTACCTTGTAGTTACAGTAAGTAGAAAGAATTGGTTATAAGGCAATGGAGTTATACTTCTCACTGTTTGGGGGAATAATTAAAAGGGCATTTTTTCTCACTGAATATGAGATAATGATTAATAAAATATCTACTGTTTCTGGTGCCAGAGCTCACGTTTGTAACCAAGCTACTCAAATGGCTGAGTCTGAGGGTCCTAGTTGAAAGCCATCCTGGGAAGACAAATTTAAGTGACACTTATTTCCAATTAAAATATCCAGCAAAATATCAGAAGTATTAACCCTGAATGAAAAAGTCAAATGAGACCAAGCAGTCCTACGTTCAAGCCCTAGTATTATCACAAAAATTAGTTAAGTAAGTAGGTAATAATAAATAAAATACCTAATATTTCACATGTGATTTACCACTCTCATCATCATATTTATCATCATCATCATGATCATTTTTTAAAGGATGGTACCCTTGACCCCATAGCTATTACTCAGATTTTCTGAATATTAAGTTTTCAGTTTGGACAGATCACTATTTAAAGTATTTCTTAACAACTTTGCTTAGCAATTTTATTCAAAATCATTTTGACAAGAAAGACAGTGAGAATTTCGAATCAATCTAGGGCATAACTGGTTATCTATAATCCTTTGGTATGACTTTTGTCATCTCTAGATGTTTTTATCTATATGAACACCTTTTTCCAACAAAATGTTATTTCTGGCTTTGATATAAAGATTAACACTGATATTTTGCAGTAAGACTTTCTGACCAAAACAGTTCACTTTTTTCTTCTAATTAAAAGGATTAATGCATTTTCATATGACCCTTAAAACATCAAGGAATCCTTGGCATTGGGCCTACTGTGTTTGATCACAGGAGAAACGATATGAGATAGCAATTTTTTTGTCATTATTGTTGGTTGTGGGGCCTGAACTCTGGGCCTGAGCGCTGTTCCTTAGCAATTCAGCTCAAGGCTAGTGCTCTACCACTTGATCCACAGCACCACTTCCAGCTTTTTCTGCTTATGTGGTGCTGAGGAATCAAACCCAGGGCCTCATGCATGCAAGTCAAACACTCTACCACTGAGCCACCTTCCCAGCCTGTGACTGATTTTTAGAGAGAGAAAACTGATAGATGTGACCCAAGATGCAGGGAATGGTGGGAAGTGGCAGGAGTGGAAGTCCTGAGAGTCTGGGGAAGTTAAAAATGGTGTATGTGGGAGGATAAGTCAAACAAATATCAATCAAAATCCTGGTTGTTATATCTCTAACTTTAATTACCATGAGAAATATAAATGGTGGGAATGACTTTAGTCTTAATATATTTTATTTATATAGACAAAATCACTTGTGATTTTTTTTTAAAAAAAACAGCTCTTTGCTTTTTGTCAGTGTGGGAAAAATATTCTCTATGCAAATTTCAGCTCTAAAAGGAAAATGACTATTGGCTTTCTGTGGATTTTATTCTCCCCCCCCCACCCCCTGTATATTTCTTAAGTAAACCAATGTCATAAGCTTGGTACATGCAAATCTTTTAATCGAAGGAATAACAAAGCACAATGCATTGGTGGGAAACTACCAGGCACAATGCTCATTTATTTGGGAAAAAAAGTCTTTTTTTGTGTGTGTATGTGGAACATTCTCACCTTTATTCCCATAGCAAATGATGTCAAGGGTTGCAGATGGGAAGAAGAAAGTGGTTGTGGTTTTTTAATTGAGCTTTCAAATAAGATTGCTATGATGTCTTGGAGGACTGTTTTGTGAAAATTAGACTTGAAATCATATAGAATATTATTGAATGCAATTAGACCTTGTAACATCTAGAAGCAAAATTTATTCTTATTCTATATTCTGTAATATAAACATCCAACTCCTCTTTATAGTAAAGCATATCCTTTGCCTTAACATAATAATAAAATGGACTTTAATTTTGGTCCTGGTAAATTGAGTTGTCATTAACATTATGGCAGCATTTCATGTTATTATTACCATTTACCATGGACATGTATGTGGGAAAAAAGATGGCATCTGGTTGTATGGGTTAGAGAAGAAACAGTATATATAAATATTTTAGACAGAATCTAGCTTTTTCTTGTGCTACTCATTAGCCAGAGTGAAGAAATAGAAATAGGTGATTCTGGTGTTACTAACACATGCATCCCATGCTTTGGGTAGTGTTAACATGGTATTTGTCAAGGCCAGCAATGTAGTTGTTCTCTAGAATAGGCAGGTTATATTTATTTATGAATTAAATGACTATATAAAAATCAATGCACAGTCATCTGGAGGATTGCAGAACACTGGGGTTTAGTATTATCTACACTTGGAAAACAAGTTTTGACCTGAATCCTAAACAAGATACGTTGGATTGGATAATTAGAGCAACACAGAATCCCACTTAGCAATAATCTCTAAGAAAATGTATCTAGAATACAAAGGAAGAAAGACCATGGAGTTTATAATAGTCAGCATTGTTGGACTTCTTGGTTTCCTGGAGAAGAATCAATGCTTTAGATAGTCAACACAACTTCTAAAACAGAAGTTTCATCTTGCAAAACTTTCTTTCATTTTCACTTCTCATTGTATGGTTTGTTTACTCTAATCTCAATTAATGCTGTGCAAAATTTTGCATCTTGCTAAAACTATGAGATCCTATTGGAAAAATAACTAAAGCACAAAGAAACTGGGCATGAATTAGGTGGGAGAGGTCTTGTGTAACCAAGCATGAGGGTGTGAGCTCAGAAATTAGTGTTGAAAAAAATCTAATTAGATTACCTTATAATATTTTAACTTACAAATTTTACTTATGATTACTTTTTAAATGCATGAAAAATAGAAATACTGTATCTTTTTTCATAATATTGAACTTGACCTAGTCACATCTGATTTTGCCATAGCAAGAATGATGTCATCATTCACCATATGGCTTTACCTTTCTTCCTCATGGCTTTTTGCTTCCCAGGCAAATAGATTTTGCAGTCAGGTGCCTCCTAACTGTTATTTATAAGTATAGTGCGTCAGTCCTAGTTGGTTCTGTTTTCCTACATCATTAATTACTCTCTAACTTTGGGCAAGACACAATGCCTTAACCACTTGCCCAAATAGACAGTGACACTAAAGGGCATCTTTCAGAAGTTGATTATGTACACACACAATGATGTTTTCATTTGGGGAGGATGACAGAGAAAAAGATCAAATAGTGTGTTTATGTGTGTGTGTATGTGTGAGAGCACATGTGCGTGCACATACTTCAACTCCGCCTAGCAGACTGCCATCTCTCTGCCAGTCTCCATGGAAACTTCCTTGAGGAGGCAGCCTGCCCACAAAGCTGTCACAACCCTGCCAATGTCCCGACCACACCGACCCACAGAACACTACAGATGTCACAAGGGAGTTCTAGAGGGTACTGCAGCTGACTCCACTTCAAGGTGCCACTCCTCTGGTCCCCAAAGACATCTGAAGAATGCCTTCCAACTGATTTCCGACATATTGGAAAATATATGCACAGCACATGTCTCATTACATTTCACTTCTAGTCTACTTTACATAGTTTAAATATTTTATAACAAAGACTTACTTTTTGAGAGACATTTGGCACTTTGATAGAAACATTGTGTGATATAGTATGCTAGAATGTAATCTGGATGTAATTCAAATGGTTTTTAAATTCTTGCATAAAATGTTGACAAAGTGAGACTTCAATATTTTATCCTACTCTTCTGTCATGAAGAGGATCTATTTGCTTCTTCATGGGTCATTGTGGATGTGTGAAATTTCCCCCAAGAAATTAATGGCATTGTCAGTAGTTCTCATGTGGGAAATAGTTTCCTCAACAGAACATTTAGCAAGGATGGGTGTGTGGCTCAGTGGTACAGTGTTTGCATAGCATGAGCAAGGTCCTGGGTTTGCTCTCAACTAGGGTTGAAACTGAAGAACACTTGGCAATATCTGGAGACAAATATTCGACATAGCAATTGGAGCCATGACACTGGTATTTAAGTAGAGTCTAGGGTTGGTTTTAAACATCCTATACACTAGCAGAAGAGTTCCTTCAGCTAAGGATTTCTAGAGCAAAAAGGTCAATGATACAAAAATTGAGACTTCTGATACAACATATACAGTAACACATACTTGTTTTTTTTGGTCAGTTGTGGGGCCTGAACTCTGGGCCTGGGCACTGTCCCTCAGCTCTTCAGACCAAGGATAACGCTTTACCACAGCTTTTTCTGCTTATGTGGTGCTGAGGAATCAAACCCAAGGCCTCATGCATGCAAGGCAAGCACTCTACCACTGAGCCAAAACAATGATTATAATGTATAGTAACTCAAATAAGATTAATTTTTGAAAAACACAAAAGAAATCACATAGTACATTAAAAACAACAGCAACAAAAAAATCCTCGTTTTTATGTGTTGGAGTTCATTTCACTTAACTTCATCTTATACGGTCATAGCTATTGAGCTATTCTGCTCATCTGCTAGGACTATCCTAGACATATACTAAGTATTGAAAATGAGGGAAACCATGGGATCTATGTTTCTTTGTGTCTGGTTTACTTCACTTAAGATGATTTTTCTCAAGTCTTTCCATTTCCTTATGAATGGGGTGATGTCATTCTTTCTGATGGAAGCATAGGATTCCATTGTATATATACCACATTTTCTTGTTCTATTTATCTACATCTACTGAGGGGCATCTGAGTTGGTTCCATATCTTAGTTATGTTAAATAATGCTGGGGTTTATCTCCTGTTATCACTGTATTTGATTTTGGTATATATATATATATATATATATATATACACACACACACACATATATATATATATATTATATGTTAATCTGAATTAGGGAAGGTAAGGAGACCAACAAAATGGTGAGAAAAAGGACAAAGAATGAACCAATGCAACAGCAATGCACACAAGACAATGTGTTGGAAATGAAATATACAATTTGGATAAGGGAACTGGGGGGAGGGAAAGTGGGAGAAAATGAGGGACAGGGTAACAAATTTGGCAAGAACTATACTCACTACCTTACGTATGTAATAGTAACCCCTCTCTATATCACCATGACAATAAAATTAAATTTTAAAAATTAAAATAAATTATGCCCAGGCTCTTTTTTGCTGGTTTTTTTTCAATGTCTGTTCATCATAGGTAACAGAATTCTGGAGGAAATGATCAATTTCAAGTCTATTGTGAATTGCAGACTTCCTATGCAATGTATTTAACACTCTGTGAGGTGTGTGTGTGTGTGTGTGTGTGTGCACGTGCGCACATGCACACATGCGCATGTGCCAATACTGAGGCATCAACTCAATGACTCATGCTTTTGCTTGTCTTTTTCACTCAAGTCTGTCATTCTACTACTTGAGCCATAGCTTCACTTCTAGCTTTTTGCTGATTAGTTAGAAAAATTGTCTCGCAAATTTATCTGCCCGGGGTGGCTTTGAACCTCAATCAACCAATCTCAGCCTCCTGGGTGGCTAGAGTTATGGGCCTGTGCCACCAACATCTTCTTTGCCTGATTTATTTAACACTTTTATTGCTGCATTTTTATAAACCATAAAGATTACATTACTGTACTCCCTAAGCACAATTTCTATGCAATGAACTGTAAATAATGGGTAAGATGTCTTGATGTTCATTATTAGTTCTTTTCTACTAGGAATTAGTAAAATGCTTAATAAGTTTATAAAAGGAAAATGTTTAAGATGTACAGCATCTGCATTGTTCATGTAATTATTGAAATTATGCTAATGTTCCCCAGAGTGGTACCCATGTGGTACCACTCTGTGGTACCCATCCACCATGTGATTCAAGAAAACTACCATATATTCAGTTTCCTTAAACCAATTATGAGAAATTCTGACTTTCTGATGTGCAAATGCAATGTTTTTGTTTAGGAATGAACCAAGGAAATTGTATCATGTACAGCTATGCTATTTGATGTGTGATTTCCTGATCTGATGAAAACCCACTATCATTTGATTGGGTGACAAAATAAGTATGGGCAGCTTTTCTCCATCATGTGCTCCTCCTAGTGTGCTTTCTCCCCACAGGCCCAAAACAGCAACCTGATTGTGGACTGAAACTACAAGACAAAATACACCTTTTCTCCTTAGATGTTAATTTTATCTCAGGTATTTCATCATAGTAGCAGAGAGCTGAGTAGCACAACTAGATATTCCTTATAGGTAGAATAGTGTATGACTTTGGTACAACCTATACAGAGTATTCTCTTGGAGATAAGTGATACACACACACACACACATATATCAGTAAAGATGTGATATGTTATGCTGCTGTAATCAACAGCCCCTCAAAGGTTTGATTCCAACAATAATTCTCTAACAGTGGAAGGCAGGAGCAGTGGTTGTTGGGAACACAGACTAATAGAGCATCCATTCTGTTTAGCATTACTGAACTTGTACAAAGAAAATAGAAGACTTTGACCATTCTTTCATCAAGCATTTGACTCATGTGTTCCTTCTCTCTCTTAACTGGCCATCTCTATTCATTGACTTCATTTAACTGTAACAGAATACCATGAAAATCTAACATGTTCCCAAAGGCAGATTTCAATGACAACTAGATGAATTTTATTAATGATCATGCTACAAGAATGCCTTTGGCATTAGTATTCAGTACTACTTTTGCTTCTTATAATCCCAACTTTAACTTTTTTTAACGTATTATCTACAGACTCATATAGGCATAAAAGCCAAGTAAAGGAACAGAAAGAATGCTTCCATTGACTTCAGATGGAATCCCAACTCTAATATTATCTACAGAATAATCATAAATAAATTGTTGAATCACTTCAAAATGGGACAAACATGGGTTGTAATCACAATAATATCGACCAACTTTCATTCAAGTGCCTTGCTTTTACTTGTGAAGTGCAGTCTAGTGAAAGTGATATTTTCAACATACCTTGTGTATTTGGGAAGTGAAGGTCTAAATGATATTGCAACTTAGGTAGAAATCAGCTATTGTACCACGGTGCATCTTCGACCTCTTAATATTCTTGACTATTAGTGATGATTGACGTAATTTGTCTTAAATGTTATTTATGAAATCATGGTAAGAGTGGCAGGGTAAGACATTTATCCTTTGGATAAATATTTCTAGTCTTGAGCTGAGTACCAGTGGCCAATACCTGTAATCCTAGCTATACAGGAGGCTAAGAGCTGATGATTGTGGTTCCAACCAGAGTAAGAAAATGCCTGAGACATCTCCAATTAAGCAGCAAAAAGACGGAGGTAGAGGTCTGGTTCAAGTGACAGAATGCCATTCTTGAAGGATAGTTAAGGAGTAGTGCTCAGCCCCTGAGTTCAAGCTCCAGTAGCATCATCACACACACACACACACACACAGAATTCTAGCTTTTAACACATTGCCCCGATCATATGTTTTGTGGTACTGCATGTGTCTTTATTGTTCTAGATTACTATGTAATATTTCCAGGTCTTACTTCAAGTCCCTATTCACTTTCAGCTGATTCTCAACTTCATTATATGCACATATTTTTCTGTTTCAGAATTTATTATATAAGTTAAATCTTTGACCAAGAGAGGCTATTTATCAGACTTAAACTATACAAAAATAATTGTAATCAACATATCAGAGGATTATTTGTGAAAATAGCAGATGCTATTTATGATCAGATAATTTTGCATTTACAATAAGGAGAAAGTCAGAGCAGCGGTAAAGCACTGTACTATGACATGTCCAGCGCAGGGAGCAATATTCTGAGTCTGTAGTCTACATTTCCTGCTTTGCAATGAGTAGTTTGCTTACATCACTGAATCAATATGTACCTGTCCCTCCTATCTCATACTTTTTGGAACATTTAACTATTGGTTAGAAAATTTTACAAACTGATGTTTTGTAAGTTTCTAGGCCCACCTTTCAGTTAAAGGGTCATTATCCTTGATTTGGAGAGAGAACGTTATGGTATCTGATTCAAAATTATTATCTTTTACCCATCACTGTAACCATGTTTTCAGTGAAACCACTGTAACTCCTCCCTTCTTAATATACAATCTCTTTACCCTTTCTTTAATCTGGGATGATTATGAAACTTGCTTTGTTTAGAGACATGGCCTACATGGGCCTTGAATGCTTCTATTTTATCTCTTGGAACTGTGTCATGAGAGCAAGCCAGATTAGTCTTGGGAGGACTTTATTCCTTGTGGAAAAAGCCAAATCATTCTAGTTTAGACCAAATCTAATGATTGTGCCACTCATTGCAAACCCAGAAGTGAGTATATCAACTTCCCAAAGGGTCTTTGAGCTAAAGAGACATAATACAACATGATCTTTAAGTCACCAAGGTTTATGATGGTTTCTTAATGCTGTAATCATTGTGTGTACCATAAACAAATTCAACCTCTTCATGCCAAAGTCAACCAAAGGGACAACACTATTTGTGGCAAATCATTCACCTGATTCCTAATCCTAGAAGCTCTTCTCCCTAAATAATTATATTCTTTATTTACCTTGACTCTTCATTTTGACTATTACATTAGTTTCCTTTTGCTAATCTAGCAAGTTACACTAACCTAATTATTTTTTTGTCAGTTTTGGGACTTGAACTCTGGGCCTGGGCACTGTCCCTGAGCTCTTCAGCTCAAGGCTAGAGCTCTACCACTAGAGCCACAGCGCCACTTCCTGTTTTCTGAGTGGTATATTGGAGATGAGAGTCTCACAGACTTTCTTGCAGGGCTGGCTTCAAACTGTGATCCTCAGATCTCAGCCTCCTGAGTAGTTAGGATTATAAATATGAGCTACCAGTCCTCGCTGGTTTGTGTACTTTAATATCAAAATTAGTAGTACTCTTTCATGGCTTAAAAATGTGATATATGTATCAAAATGATGATTCTAAAAGAAGAGCCAAATTTATGAGACTTTGATATGCAACAGAAAGTAAAATAAGGAATTTCCTTAAAAATGTACCTTTCAATTTTAAGTTATTCTTGAACTACTCTTGGCTTAAAAGGTTTTAGGAAAAACATTTATTAATTTTTTAAGAATAAGAAAGATGGGAGATTTAGGTTTTTGAGTTCTAAGTATATTTTAGATATGAGACACTTGTCCATTGCATGTCTAGTGCAGATCTTCTCCCAGTCTATGGGCTTTCTATTGATCTTGCTAGCTATGTCCTTTTCCTTGCAGAAGCTCTGCAGTTTCATGCAATCCTATTTGTCCAACCCTTCTTTGATTTGTTATGCTTCTGCGTCTCTATTAAGAAAATTTCCGACTGTGCCAAAGATCCCTAGAGTTTCTCCTATTCCTTCCTGTAATGTTTTTATGGAGTCTGCTTTGACTCCAAAGTCTTTGATTCATTTGGAGTTGATGCTGGTGCAGGGTGATATATGGGGATCTAGCTTTAGTTTTCTACAAGTGTTTAATCAATTTTGCCAGTGCCATTTACTGAAGAGGCTGTTTTTCTTCCATTCTATTTCTTTAGCTACCTTGTCAAAGATTAGGTGGCTATAGGTCTGTGGGTTCATTTCTGGGTCTTCAGTCCTATCCATTGGTCCTCAGGTCTGTTCTTGTACCAATACTAAGCTGTTTTGATTACTATGGCTTTGTAGTAGAGCTTGAAATTTGGAGTTGATATTCCTCCAGTGCTGTTCTTTCTATTAATGATTGATTTTGTTATTTGGAGTAACAACTTCCCAGTTAATAAATTGGCTAAAGACTTAAAGAAAGACTTCTCTGAGGAGGAAATAAGAATGGCCAATAGACACATGAAGAAATGCTCAACCTCACTAGCCATAAAAGAAATGCAAATCAAGACAACATTGAGATTCCACCTCACCCCAGTTAGAATGGCTATCATCAAGAACTCTAATAACAACAGATGCTGGAGGGGATGTGGACAGAAGGGAACCCTACTGCATTGTTGGTGGGAGTGTAAATTTGTTCAACCACTTTGGAAAGCAGTATGGAGGTTCCTCATAAGACTCCACATAGAGCTCCCCTATGAGCCAACACCCCCACTTTTGGGCATTTACCCAAACAATCACAAACAAGCTCATACCACCACAATCATGTTATTGCAGCATTATTACCATAGCTAAGATATGGAACCAACCCAGATGCCCCTCAGTAGATGAATGAATCAATAAAATGTGATTCACACACACACACACACACACACACACACACTCCATCAGAAAGAATTACATTGCCTCATTTGTTAGGAAATAGAAAGACTTGGAAAAAATTATATTAAGTGAAGTAAGCCAGGCCCAAAGAAACATAGGTCCTGTGGTTTCCCTTGTTTGCAATGCCTAGAACATGCAGAGAAGGTCAAAGGCTATGTACATATGACCACATGAGATAATGTTAAACAAAATGTACCCCAAGACAGGGATACAAGTGGTTTTTTTCTTTTTTGCTAGTGTTTTTAATGTACTTACAATGCACTATGTGATTGTTTTGTTGCTTTTGTATGTTCTTCCCCCATGTTATAACCCCTGTTCTCACTGGATTTGATGCCTGTGTTCTGTACCTTGTATATACATTTTTGTAATTTGGGGAGGGGAAGGGTTATTGGGGAATGCTTAAATGGGGATGGAGGCTGACCCATTGTGACAGTGAGGTGTATAGTACACTATGTTGAAAACGAACTTTACAATGTCAGGTGGGGGGTGGGAGGAGTTGGGGAGGCGGGGAGGGAAGTGATGGTAGGGAGAAAACAAAGGAGGAGGTAACAATGATTACTAGGACATGGTACTCATTACCCTACTCATGTAACCCCTCTGTAAAACATTTTTACAATAAATATATGAAAAAGAATAAGAAGGATGTGTGTGTATGTGTATATGTTTGAGTTAGTGCATGCATATATGTATGTGTACTGTTATTGGGGCTTGAATTCAGGTCCTAGGAACTCTTTCTTAGCTTTTCCAATCAAGGCTAGTGCACTACCACTTGAGCCACAACTTCTCCTCTGTTTTTGGTGGTTAACTGAAGTCTCACAAACTTCCCTTCCTGGGCTGGCTTCCAACCATAACACTCAGAGCTCAACCTTCTATGTAGAAGAATTATAGATATGAACCATCAACTCTTGGCAAAGACCATTCTTTATAGATGTCTGTCAACAGTTAGAAAGAACATGTTGAGTTAGTAGCAAAATAGAAGTGCCCATGCACCCCTACTTTTCTGATGCTTAAATTGATAAATCTCCCTTCAGTCATTGGTCGGTCGGTTGGTTTTGCATACTTGAAGCTCGCTCACATTTCCTTCTTTGGGATGATGCATGGAGCCTAATCAAATATTTCCAGTCCTCTAACATCATTTGTCCATGTGTTGGCTTAGAGTTCGATCGGTTGTCACTCAGCTATCCCAATGCTATTGCTACTCTTGGTCTCGAAATTATTCTATTTTTTTTGTGTGTGTGCCAGTACTGGTACTTGAACTCAAAGCTTGGATGTTGTCCCTGAGTAGTTTTATCAAAGCTAGCTCTCTACCATTTGAACCACAGTTCCACTTTTGGCTTTTTGGTGGTTAAGTGGGGGTAAGTGTCTTGCTTACTTTATTGTCCAGGCTGAATTCAAACCATGATCCTCAGAGCTCATCCTCTTAAATAGCTAGGACAGGAATGAGCCACTGGCACCTGGCTATATTCAACTTCTTTTTTAACTCCAGTCACAGTGATGTGATTCTCTGGACACCGATAATATTGAATTCTATAAGCTGATTGTGGAGATTAAATTTTCTTCCTATATACTGATCATTATCTTCTGTGAGCATAGCTGCAGTTTTGTAAAATTGCATAAACAAGAGACACAGAAATTTCACCACCTTAGGCCCATGTCTCATGGCAGTATTAGAGTTTCCCAATATCTCATATTAACAAAAATGGCAATTATTTACCCTCTTATGTATGGTGGGCTCAATGTGCTGTATTTTTGTGAAGGCCTTTCGATTCTGGCCCACATTTTACTCTTTCAATTTGCTGTCGATCCAGGCGTATTTCTCTCCTGGTTCTAGGGTGCAGGAATAAAATCAAATGAGATTTTTTTTAACACAATGTTAGTTGTATCCCTTTTCACATTCTGCTAAGCACCCAGTTTGCTTTTTAAAAATTGGTTTTTCATGCTGAAGAACACCATCAAAGTTATTCCAAAAATTCTCTAAAGCACTTTCTTCATAGAACATTTGGTCAGTTTGGAGTCCAGATGTTGACAGATGTAAGTCACCAGGAGGAAGTTATCCTGCTGTGATGTTGATTCTCTTGCATTCACACTCCGACCCTGTGACAGAAAGATACTATGAACTGACTTTGTGTACTAAACTTTTCTTAAAAGGCCAGAATGCTATACTAAAGGTCAATTGAATGTTTTGCATCTGTGCATGCGCACGCGCGCACACACACACTCACACACACACACACTATTTCATTTTCATAGTTAATTTTCATCTGGCATCTCTCTGCCTCCTCTCACTGCTTGGAATCCATCTGGAATTCCTTCCCATCACTTGTATGTGGGTTTCTCCTCCCACCAAATCAAGTCAAGTTAGCATCATCAGAAACTTTCCCAGTTACCATCTGTCATTTACTAATTTCAGATTCATAGGCAGTTACCTTTAGTCTCCAAGACTCAACTTCTCCTTCTTTCAATCAACAATTATGATAGAACTTTCCTGTAGGGATTTTGAGAATATTTAATGAAAGTCTGTAAATAAAATCCTTAACTAGTATTTTACAGATATTAAATGTTCATACTTTTTTGTGTGTGTACCATACTGGGGCTTAAGCTCCAGGCCTAAGCACTGTCTCAGCTTTCCCTTTTCGCTCAAGGCTTGCATTCTACCACTTGAGCCTCATCTCCACTTCTAGCTTTTGGGTAGTTAATTGGGGATTAAAAATCCCATGGACTTTCCTGCTTGGGCTGGCTTTGAACCACAGTCCTCATATCTCAGCCTCCTGAGTTGCTAGGATCACAAGTGTGAGCCACCAAGCGTGCCATTGCATCTATATATTAAGTCACACTTCAGGGGCAGAGAAAGATAAATAACTTTGTATAATGCTTTCATAATCTATCTATGATCTTTTCAACTAATAAGTTGTTTGTAATATTTTCCTACCATTATCATTTACAAGTAATGCAATATAAAAGTGTGTTTTTGTAAGGGTAAAACTATTTTCTGTCTTCAGGCAGAGCCTGAACAGGTTTGTCGTTGGGACCTATTAACTTTTTTAATGGGGTTTAAATGCAGAGAATGGTTCTCATTGGTTGCTGTAACCGCAAACCTAGGTAGCAGCTGACACTTTCCCCGTTCTATGTGCAATAAAAGCATGGATTAAGAGGGATCCATTTTATTCCTGAGCTCCATAACTGGTAGGAGTGTGTGGCACTCCCTACCTTGATGTGTGTTTCCTCTAAAGAGTAGATAAGAAAGTTTTCTCATCATTTCAGGACATTTCTGGTTGCCAAGAATTTTAGAAATGTGTTTTTGCATAGTTTTAATTGAGCATGTTTTTCAAGTAGTTTTATAATATCCCACTTGGATTTGTTTACCAATTGTTGAGTTTTTAGACGGGTTGTTGTATAAGACATTTAGGATCACCTAAACTATCAATCTTGATAGAATTGAACTGTTAAATTATAGATTGAACTATCAATCTGTTAGATTAAAAGAAAAATTCTCACCTTTTTTTCCTCATGAAAAGGTAGTTTTTATGCTTTGGGAAGAGCACTACTACATTATTTTGATACTTCTTTTTTAAGTTTGTAGTGGTTCCAACAATAATAACTTTCTTCTGAAAAGACTTGGTACACAGAATCAAATGGATATTTCCATGGTACAGGATTTTGTTTAGTTTTGTTTTTAAGTTAATTGCTTTCTCTTTTATTCTCCAAATTTTGTCAGGTTCACATATGAAATTAAACAAAACATGATTTTTTCCTGAATTCACAAGTGTGATAGGAAGAACACATTATCCTGGAATATGGTATCTGCCAATATCATGCACTGGAAAGCAATTTTTTCCTAGCTGAACAGTTGTCATATCCTACCTGATGAAAATTACAGACATGTTGGAAAACATTGTAGGTTGGTTGGTTTCCTAGATATTTTCAACTGTTTACCATATGGATATTTAAATGTAGAAATTATTAACTTGGAGAAGTGATTGTTAATATCCTGATTTTAGAGTATGAAAAGATGCTCTTTAAGAAGTCTTAAAGTTATGACATATTTGATAGTGTCTTACTAGACAATTTATGTACTCTATGGAAATTACATTTGTGGTGTCTCTTAATTCCACAGTTATATGGTTTTGGGGGAAAAAAGTGGATAAGCACCTCCTTATACCTATTCTTCCAGTTTGCCAAAGAACCCAGAAGATAACATCTAAAGATTGAAAGGATGATAACTTGGGTAAAAAGAAATAGAGCTCAGAATCTTGTTGTGAGTATAGAAACATATGTAGCCAATCTCAGACTCTGCCTCTAGGACTAAACATTGTGATTTGTGATAGGCAAATGTAGGATATCTCTGTTTTTACATTATGAAAGATTTGTGTGCTTTTGTTCCTGCCTTTTTACTCAACCTATGGAAGTAGGTTAGCAGCAAAATTCTTTTTATATGTCTCAATTTCTTTCTCCATTCCGATTCCACCATCAAAATAAAACTTGTTTTGGCTGAAAATTGTAGTTAGCAGTAGTGACAGCACTTAGAATACCCTGGTGATTAAAGGAGGAGATTGTGTAAAATGCTTAGGATAAATAGCTTTTATTATAAGTAAAACCAGGTGAAATTTTAGAACCCTTTGTTGTAACTACATTTCAGTCAATGCTTGTTGTTGTATTGGATTTAGAGTTTACTTAGGCTTTCTTTATTATTATTACTACTACTATTGTTGTTGCTATTATTATTATTATATTTAATTAGTTGTATAAAGGAGTTTCAATTCTATAAGCCAATGCATGAATTCAATGCAGCTTTATCAATGTCAAGTTTTCCATCATTTCCCCCATGTGCACAGCTTTCTAAAGCTGGATTATAAGGAGGAAAATCTCACACCAGCAAACTTCCTCTTTAAAGTCTCAATATTTCAAGACTCTTGTGAATAAAATGGCATTTTCCTTCCAGCATGAATAGGACACAGGATTGAGGACTGTGCCTCATTTATTGAGGGACACATCCACTGATATGTTTCAAATGTTTTGCTCAGAATGTAAAACTTCAATTACAAATGGACATATGATGCTCCATCCTTTTTAAGTATATGATTAAGTAATTGCACTAACATTGTGTTCATTTTTAGGAAGCAGGAATAATTACTTCTAATTATTAATGTGAGAAAGATTATGCTGTAAAAAGTTTATTCACTTTTCTTGATAATTGACTATAGTTTGTAGTCAGTGCTCTCAATCTTTAGAAAGATTTGTCTGCTGCTGCTGGATTGCTAAACCACCTCAGCTTCCTGTAATGTTGTTAGCTCTCTGTAGTCAGCTTTTGGCTACTCATAGACCTGACAGGCCCTTAGCGACCAGCAATTGCAGCAGACTGGAGAGTTTGTTCCTGCTTTTGCATAGCTTAGCAACATTATCAGCATAGAATAGATGAATGTTGCAGATCCCAGAGAAATAGATGAGAAATAGAACTTGAAATATTAATGATAATTTACCACAGGAAAGTAGGCCACACATGAAATCAGGTAGCTGTGAGATTGCACTAATTTATCATAAATGCCTTCTGATTGGTTAATGGTAATAGCACAAATAAATATAAGAGCTAGGTTATTAGGGCATGATTCTGAATGAATTACACCTTTGTCCTTACTTCTTGAATAGTTCACAATCACCATAACTAAACTAGTGCACTGACAGTATCTCCCTTGTAACACTGACACATATGAGAAAGCCTGGGAAAACACATGAGCTGAAAACACATAAGCCAACTGACAGACACCTCTGACCTTCAGGAAAGTGGGTTATGGTGGCTTTATATTAGTCATCCCAGCTGAGCTGCTATTTGAGGTGAAACACGTGAATAAATAAAGATGAGAACAGCAGATGAACCCCCAGCTGAACTCAGCCCAAATTGCTGCTCATGTGTTAATAAATAGTAACTGTCTAAAGCCAGTAATTTATATTCATCACACGAAAGTTGATTAGTGAAACTATTAGTAAACATGAATTTTGGAAAGTTTCCTTTCTTTGCTTTTCTGATTTCACGTAACAATAAGAAGCAGAGAGGGTAGTGTGGAACAGGCACGGGAATTGTAATGCGATTGTGGAGCTTGCAATCTAAGGTTTCGCCTGCTGCCTTGAACAGAATGACTGCTCTGCCTCCAGGCAGCACGTCTGTGCTCAGGACCGGATGAAGGGAAATGGTTCCTGTTCTATTCATTAGGAAAGAACCTTCTCAGACATGCATGCCAGACACCTGCTATGTTCATTGGATAGGAATGTGTCATCTGGCAGATTTAGCTGCTTGGTGGCTAGAGAAGTAAGTATTCACCTTTTCCAACCTCTTCAGTATATGTGAAGACATAGGTTTAGGAAAGGATCCCATATTAACCAGCTAAGAATATCTCATCACACTGTGTTTACTTCTTACTATTACTAATGTACTAGGAGAAGAAAAAAATGACAGGATTGTATCTATTTCCTGCTTAGACATATTAACTCCTCAATCCTCAATTTTCCTGTAACAATAGGAAATTAAATTATAATAAAAATCTATAAAGACATGATAGAAATAATAAATAAGTTTGGATTAGGTACATTTTCTATTTGCCAGTTTTCGAATACATGGTGATGTGGTATGGTTTTAAATGACCAAACACATCTCTTTAATTTTGTTTTTCTAGGATATTATACAAGCTTTTTGATCAACAAATTTAATTTTAGATCCAAAGTTATGTAAGTTTTTACAAACATAGTTTAGAAATTGAAAAGCTAATGAATATCTGTCTTTTAAAAATATTTTGGTCTATAAATTTAGGATGTGGAAATATGATATAAATAAATATCATCACGAGAAAGTTGGAATGATAACAGGAAATATGGCTATGGAATGGATGGAATCACAAACCACCATATGAGAAACTATTTCTCTTTCTAACTTTTTTTAGACACTGTAAAAACTTCAACCACTTACACATCAGTCTTATTTGGCATTAGATGACAGATCACTAATAATACCTGTATGGCTTCATAAGCCAAAAAGTTTCTGTTTTAATTTATGTCACCTAGAACCTTAGGATTCATGACTAGGAAGGGTAGATACATATTAAAGTTTGCCATAGTAACAAATAAACCCATATCTATCGGTGGCTTAACACATTTTTTTCCTTGCTTATATAGAATACTGTGTGGATTTAATAATTTCTCTCTTCCATTCCATGATTCAGGGCTCCATCTTATGGAAGAGCCATGAACATATGGCCTGGTAGTTTACATGATAAGAGATGGAGAAGACATGGTGTTTTAGTAGTTTTTGGCTAGAAGTGACGCTTGTCACTTATCTCTAAGGGTGTCACATAGCCAAACACCTGCAATATGATGGGTGATGAAAATGTACAGAAATATGTTTTTCTAAATAGAAATATTTAGAAGCACTTTCTATCTCTGTCACAGGAGAAAGTGATTTCTTCACAGTTATATGCTGACATTTAAATTAGTAAGGAAATGTTTGCACAATATTTAGTAGAATATTTGGCTCAGTATGGTCTGAGATCATATCTGTTTTGATTGCTTCCATATGCTCGTAATTGAGCAGAGTGTTTGGAATGGTTGTAAAATAAATGAATGGTGAAAGAGTAAATATAGAATTGAAGCAATAAATGAATACACAAGTAAGTTCTAATTACCTTTCCGCTGTGTTTCATCATCTTTGTGTGCAGATAATAGAATGTGTATTCTAATTTTTTCACAGATGATAGAATTCAGGAAATACTACAGACCCAACAAAGCTCTAGCCATGCTGAAGTAGATAATAAACAAGAGTTCACAACCTAATTACAATTGTTAATGACTCTTCTTTTCTTTGCATAGCAACAAACGTACTCACTACCTTACATATGTAACTGTAACCCCTCTATACATCACCTTGACAATATAATTAAATTTAAAAAGGTTACATTTTCACATAGAACAAGTTGTACATTAGGAGTAGAATCTAGAAAAATGATGTTGCGGTTTCAAACACTGGATAAATGAAGGCATTTGGTAAAAATTAAACATGTAAGTACATTGATGTTCTTTCATATATAGCATCAATTTATAGACCATAGAGGACTATGATTTGTTGACATGAAGTCAATGTATCCTAGTCTACATAGGAACAATGTTTTGATACCTTCTTCAAGTGTTTTGAAGCATGTTTTGGGTCATGGCAATCTCCTACAGACTGGCTGTCCCATTTATTCTAATTTCCAATTATTTTCACTTAATTTATAATTATTTTCATTTGCACTCCAGGGAGTCATACACATGAAATTAATGGACAGCAGCAGTTGTCTGACTTCTGAAAGTTGGAGATGAGATATAAGTGGATCACTCTCAGCTGGTGTTTGACAGGAATTTATTTAATTTGATTGCAACAAACATACAAATAGATGGAAGTGCTACAGTTATCCATTTTCAGTTTTTATTTTTACTCACAATATGTGTTTTCCTTGTGGAAATGTTGGGTGGATGTGGAAATATGAAATGTTGGTTTTAGGGGGAACATGATTTTTAGGGCTGAAACATAAACTCAAGAAAGCATTGAGGGGCTGGGAAGTTGGCTCAGTGGTAGAGCACTTGTCTTGCATGCCTGAGGCCCTGGGTTCGATTCCTCAGCACCACATAAGCAAAAAGAAAAAAGCCGCAAGTGGCACTGTGGCTCAAGTGGTAGAGTGCTAGCCTTGAGCTGAAGAGCTGAGGGACAGCACTCAGGCCCAGAGTTCAGGCCCCACGACTGGACCCAAAAAAAAAAAAAAAGAAAGCATTGAGATATATCCATATGGTACTGATGCCACAGGACATCTGAAAAATGAAGAGTTGGTGTGGGTTGTATAAACACAGAGCTTGCAATTTTACTGCGAAATTATGCTACAAAGTTTGAGTCATGTGTATATGTGTGTGTGCTTGTGTGTGCACACATATTTATTCATTCATTTATTCAAATAAATTATTCATAGCATCCAAGCTATGTGCCAGGTATTTTTCTCAGTCCTATGGATGCAACAATAATTAAAACTCTAAAATATAACAATCTGAAACAAAAACAAGCTTACCCTAAATGATGGTTGGAGAATCCTGCACAATGCCACCCAGCTCCCGTGTGACAGAGTTGACATTGAACCTAGACGATCTGAGTCTATAGTGCACACATTTCTCTACTTGAGCTATAGTACATTCTTATGTTTTCAGTGAATAGTTTAGAGAAAATTCAAGTTTTCTGAAAAAATGAGCAGAGAATATGGAAAATTCCTATATACTCTTTTGTTCTTCAACATCTGATATTTAATGCAGAAAACAATGGAAAGTAAGTAAAATGCTAGTAGCCTTAAAGGAGAATGTTTCTTATGTCTGTTGATCCTCTTCTATGTATTGACTGTTTAAGCAGACTGATTAACTTTCACTTCTATACTTCTATATCTTGCCTTACTGTTATCTTATTTGGGTATATGTATTTGTGGGCATGAAATGCTTTAGTTTTTGTATATCATTGAAGCTTGCTTGCTTACTTTCTCTTTCTTTATTTCTCTCTCTCTCTCCCTTCTTTCTTTCTCTCTTTCTTTTCTTTCTTTTCTTTTCCTTTCTTTCTTTTCTTTTTCTTTTCCTTTCTTTCTTTCTCTCTCTCCTTTCTTTATTTCTTTCTTTTTCTCTCTTTCTTTCTTTCTTTCTTTCGTTCCCAGTACTGGGTCTTGAACTCAGGACCAGAGCACTGTCCTTTAGCTTTATGCTCAAGGCGGGCACTCAGCCCCATTCTCATGGAACCATTTTATTTCTCACCTAGTGTCTACCCCTCTCTCAAATATTACTTAACTGAAAACTTCAGTAGAGTTGAGTTCATTTTCTTTTACCGTGGCAAAAGACATTTCACTATATTCCTAGATTCCTTGAACCTGTATTTATTTTCTTCCCAAATATTTCTCTATATTTCTAGCATGGAATTCTCCATGCTATCCATAACCTATAAATGTAAGAGTTCTGTCAATTCTAATGCTCATTCAAAAAGTCAGGATTATTTGAAGATTCCAAATGCATACCCCTGAGCCAGATGAATGGTGTTCATTCCTTGTTTTGTCACTTCCTAGCAATTTTCTACCTTTGTTTTTATAGTGGTTATGAAGAATTTCTAAGAAAAGAAACAACAAAAGCAGCATTTCCCATGTGTTAATGTTTACATATGACAAATGGGAATCTTGATCACATGCAATTTTTGAATTCATACTTTAGGAATGGGGTTTCAGAGTCTTAATTCTGACAAGCTTTATGGTAATGTAGAGGCAGCCTAACACTCCTGAGTTTCAAGGAAAAGAGAGACTTTAAAGCCATGTTTGGCACTCTAAAGGTAATAATATCAGCAGCAGCATTATCATGTTCAATATCTTATTTTTCTTATAATCTCTGTGAGTGTGGGAATCTTCTTTGTCTTGTTTTTAATGGTTCACTAAATATTCAATGGGGAAAAAAAGGAGGAAAGAAGATGTGAGAAAGGAAGTATTAGAAAAGTGTAAAGATGTTCTGTGTGACTAACTCCATGGATGTTTGTAAGAGATCTGACTCCTCTCTACAATTTCCCTTTTTCACTGCTAACCATCTCCATGTGGAAATCACATGGGATTTCATATGTAACTCACAAAACAGAGTTAATATTTTTCTTTCTGTATCCCTTTCCTCTACATCTGTGAGTTTTTAGTGTTCTTGGTTTCTCTTCATATAGTTCCTGTATTTTTCTTTATGTTGTTATTGCCATTTTTTCTACAAGGAAAGCCTGTGGCCAGTTCCTATCTGTTAGACAGTAAATAATGTTGATGGTTTATCTAATCTGACAATCCTTCCTTAAAGGAGCCTTTCTGTGGACCACAACTAGATGGATGTACTCGCTGTCTGATGCCAATAATATTGGTAGTAGTACTTCTCTGGTGACTCACTTTGTATTGAATGATTTAAAGGTTCTAGCATTGTTGCTTACCTTCAGCTATGCACATGTACATGATATTGACACATTATTGTGTCATTTCTATTGTTATTAGCACTTTCATCAAATAAACTATATATACACAGTTTAAACAGAAAAAAATGTCATAAATGCCTTTTGGTAATTTCTACAACTGAAAAAAATTATCAGTGACAGGAAGAAGAATAATTCTTCCTGGAATACACATGCCTGATTTCAAACATTTTTACTGATGTGTGTGTGTGTGTGTGTGTGTGTGTGTGTTTTGTCTCTTCCTGCTGGGTTTTTTTTCTTTTGCCTTCCAGTCTGCTTGACATTCCCTCTCTCTCTCTCTCTCTCTCTCTCTCTCTCTCTCTCTCTCTCTCTCACCTCTTTCTATATTTTTTTTGTTTGGTCGGTTGTGGGGCTTGAACTCTGGCCTTGGGCACTGTCCCTGAGCTCTTCAGCTCAATGCTAGTGCTCTATCTACCATTTAAGCCACAGTGCCACTTCCAGTTTTCTGGTGGTTACCTGGAGATAAGAGTCTCACACACTCATCTGCCTGAGCTGGCTTTGAACCTCGATCCTCAGATCTCAGCCTCCTGAATATCTAGGATTATAGGTGTGAGCCACTGGTGCCTGGCTTGCTTGCTTGCTTCCTTCCTTCCTTCCTTCTCTCCACCCCCACCACCCCTCCCTCCACAACCTGCTGCCCCCTGCCAATACTGAGACTTGAATTCAGGCCTTTAACTT
Source organism: Dipodomys ordii (assembly GCF_000151885.1). Classification (NCBI taxonomy): domain Eukaryota; kingdom Metazoa; phylum Chordata; class Mammalia; order Rodentia; family Heteromyidae; genus Dipodomys; species Dipodomys ordii. The sequence continues at coordinate 2,012,201 of NW_012267326.1, forward strand.
TTCACTCAAGGTTGACACTCTACTTCCTCCCATTCTTCTTAAACTCAATATATCTTTCCATAACTGCTGTTATACAGATGTGCAGGTTTCAAGATCGATGCTGTGTGCTTTTGTTTATGCTCTTCTATTTTCCATCTCCATTCTATTTTTGAAAGGCTTACTTGTTAGACTAGTCTACTCAAACTTTAGTTTTATTAACGTATCTTTTAGTTTTAGTAATGAAGTTTTTGTCCTTTGATCTTTTTATAGGATCCTGTTCTTGATTTATGAATAAAATAATTCAAAAATAAACAAACATAAGAAAATAATAAAAAATAAGTGCACAAGACAAAATAATTCCTTCTCTTTGAAGTTTTGTTCTCTGTGAGTCATCACTTTTGCTCTCTAGTTATTTACTTTGTGTGTGCTTTGGGTTTTGTTTTTTATATTATCCTTTCTTTCCTCAAATAGCTGAACATCTTTTTCTCTTTGCTCAACCTTTGTTTGGGGCCAGAGCTGTATTTGTAGGTGTAAATTTTCGAATACCCTAAATCATGGCCTTCCAGTATATTGGTCTAGTCTTTTATAATCTAAACATTCACAGATAAATTTTGATTTATCTCTTATCTAATAATATTTTTACTAATATTGTTTCTTTTCTTATATTGGAGATGCTTGCCTCTTCATAGACATATTCATTTACTTGTTTTGGACATGAATACTCAAGTTCTCTGCAGTTTGGGACAGTGGCACAGCTCAGAGTGGAAGATGGAAGCTGAGCATCAAAGCTCTTGAACAAAATTAGTAGATTGTCTATCTTTCTGGTGTTTGTTGATTTTTAACATTATTGTTATCATTATTAATTAGTAGTAAAAAAAAGGAGGATCTTCATTCTAACATGTCCGTAAATGCATACAATCTACCTTGATCAAACTTAGCCTTATTTCTCTTTCAACCCCTTTTCTATACAAATCAGTTTCAACAAGCTTCAATGTCTCATTTTCAGCCATGCAATAAAGTATTTTGACTATATTCATCCTTCATTCCCTTCTCCTCTCACCCTCCTGCCTCACCCTTGTTATCCCCACGCTGAACAATACATTTTACAATCCTGTCATTTATTGTTTCTGTGTGTGCTAATCGTTCAAATGGGGTTTTCTCGTGGAATATCACAGAGGTATATACTATACTTTAATTAGATTTACTCCTCATTCACCCTCACTTTCCCCATCCCATTATTTGACAACCTTGATAGTTCACATTTTGCCATAATACAAATTGTGGGATTAGATTCTTTCCTGCATTTTTCAGTACAGCCTACATATACAAGCTCTTCCAGGACTAACAAAGTATACAGGCTTCCTATTCTTCTTATTTCAATCTATTAGTTGTATTGCTGGTTATTTCTCCTCTTCATCTCTTTCCATTACTGTGAGTTTGTTCCTTCTTTTATTTTTTGTCAGCCATGGGGCTTGAACTCTGGCCTTGAGTGCTGTCCGTCAGCTTTTCAGCTCAAGGCTAGCACTCTACCACTTGAGATGCAGCACCACTTCCGGTTTTCTGGTGGTTTATTGGACATAAGAGTTTCACAGACTTTTCTGCTCAGGCAGGCTTTGAACCGTGATCCTCAGATCTCAGCCTCCTGAGTAGCTAGGATTACAGGCATGAGCCACGGGCGCCTGAAGAGTTTGTTTCTTTTAAGACATTTATTTGCCATCATTTTATTTTGGAAGGGTTTCATATAAATTAATGTATTTATCTTTCTGACTGTGCTTTTAAAAATACTTTTACTAGCTGGGCACTGGTGGCTGACGCCTATAATCCTGGCTACTCAGGAGGCTGAGATCTGGGGATCCTGGTTCAAAGGCAGCCCAGGCAGGAAAGCCTGTGAGACTCTTATCTCCAATAAAATCACTAGAAAGCTGGAAGTGGCGCTGTGGCTCAAGTGGTAGAACATTCGCCTTGAGCTGAAGAGTGCAGGGACAGTGCCCAGGGGCAGAGTTCAAGCCTACAACTGACAAAATAAATAAATAAATAAAAATACTTTTACTTTATCTTAAATAATATCAATACCATGTTGTTCTATAAGATTTTGAGTTTATGCATAGCAAATATATATCTAACAATTTTTTTCTACCTTGCCAACATAATTATCTAGATTATTCTACACATGCTTAATGATATGCATAAAGCACTTTGTGCAGTATTATCTTCTATTATTCTGAATGTGGCTGACATCCCTTATACAAGTACTGGCTTCAAAATTAATAGTCTGTAGATAGTCTTTAGAATAATTGTTGAAAATGTGTTTTACATGGTATATTCATGTGTGAGCTGTGTGTGTGTGTGTGTGTGTGTGTGTGTGTGTGTGTGTGTGTGTATCTGTAGCAGCTAATCATTCAGCTACTTGATGGAGAGATTACTGTAGATTGTCTGTGTACCCTCCAGAACAATTCTCCACTGCTGATTTGCCATATCTCTCAGCAGGGTTGAGACCTTGATGATGGCACAAATGTTATCATTATTTTCTAGAATATTACCATCTGCTCATTTGATCCATTAACCTCCTATTGTATCTCATAAAAGAAATGCCCAGGCAGAAAAGCAAACACACTATAGCACCAAATAGAGGAATATATACATCTAACACAGCTTGTTTTGGGAACAGAAGTCAAATGCTCATATTTTTTTTTCTTCTTTCCTAGATAGCTCATTAGCTTTCCTGCAGGGAGGAAGCACATTGTCCAAATGAGTGAAATGACCCTGGAATAGTTTATTTATTTCCACTAATAAGTTAAGATAAATCAATTAGTATTCAGTATAGTAATAACTATTACTTCATTATCTACCAAAGGGAAGGAAAAAATGAGCTAATAATAAGCTAATAGCTGGTTAAGTTCACATACAGATTCTTCTACTACACAGTTGGCTTTCTAAATCACTAATAAAGTTGTGGAAATGGTATCATCTTCATGTTGATTATATTGATATTTACATGAGATTGTACAATATGAGAAAGCTGTATATTTTGTGGGTTTATCTGAATTACTCATACAGGAACTTTTCTGCATTTCTCTTTGCAGCAAAATATTCATAATACTTATATAATGCTTATGGTACATGACACAGTTTAGATAATTATGTATAGCAAGGCATTTACTCTGCTCCAAAACCTTTTGAAGTAAATATTATTTCACTTAACTAGGAACAAAATGAGGCACTCAGAGAATTCAGTAATTTTTCTATAGTCACTCAGTTACCAAGTAGTTTATCAATGTCCTGAAACCTCACTCACAGGCTCCACAGTCAGCCTTTCAGTTATACCCTCCATTACTCAGCTTCTAAGGTAGTGTAAGTCTAGCTAGTTGAAGTAGTGAACACCCCAACTAAAGGATAGCAACAAAACCCAAAAAACAGTTTTCTGCCATAAAGTTGCAGTTATACTATATTTTGAGTAGGAATTCAAGAACTACAGAAGATATTCCATAGAAGACTATTGTTTTTTTCTAGGTTTAAAATAGTCTCTCGATTTATTTAATTTTAATCTACTTTAAGGTTGATTCTAATTAAATTATTGTGAATTCTCTGGAGCTTGTACCAAGGCTGTAACTCAGGTCTTTGAGCAATCTCTTGTCTGGTTTGCTCATTGGATGGTGCTTTACCATTTGAGCTATGCTTCCAGCTCTTACTGGAGTTTTAATCTAAAGAAAAGAGTAATTAAACATTCACATGATAGGAATTCTAGACCCTTCAAGTTTTGAAAATTTTTATAAAAGTAAGCCACCCACCTCCAAAAACATTTTGAAATGCAAAGGAGGCATTTATTTTCTTATAAGGAGATTAAAAATGAGCTTTTGGTCAATACTTGTAATTTAATTTCATGTTGCTAAATTGGTTTCCCAAGTGACTTGATTTAAACTCATGTTTGTTTCTAAATGTATCATTCCAGGTCAGAATGTGCCTGCACTTTTTCTTAAAAAAGTCATTGATATTTGTTTTGTCTGAGAGATAAACCCTTCTGTTGAAAAAGAAAATAAATAAAACTATGTAAAATGAAATCCATACATTCCTATCAACCTGAACTTCTGTAACAATTGTTTAAAACTATTTTCTTCTGTATGTTTTTATTATATTATTATTACTATGTCCCCCAAATGGTCCCCATTGTCTTAAATTAGTTCAATCATTTTACATTTATTTAATGAAGCAATCATTTTTTCTTTTTCTTTTTTTTTTTTTTTGTTGGTCATGGGGCTTGAACTCTGGGCTTGAGTGCTGTCCCTGCGCTCTTCAGCTCAAGGTGAGCACTCTACTGTTTAAGACAATATGCCACATCCGGTTTTCTAGTGGTTTTTATTGGAGATAAGAGTCTCACGAACTTTCCTGCCCGGGCTGGCTTTGAACCGCGATCCTCAAAGCTCAGCCTCCTGAGTAGCTAGGATTACAGGCGTGAGCCACAGGCGCCCGGCTTCATTTTTCATTTTCTCTTTTTTGGTCGTCGGGCCTGAACTCTGGGCCTGGGCGCTGTCCCTCAGCTCTTCAGCTCAAGGCTAGTGCTCTACCACTTGAGCCACAGCACCACTTCTGGCTTTT
>NW_012267326.1:2018464-2019887 GCF_000151885.1 Dipodomys ordii
AGTTGGTTGAGAATCAAAATGATAAAGTTTTCAAATACTCTTTGTTACATGGAATATATTGTTTGTGAATTCTCAGCAACTATTTGCTCCTCATACTTTTCCAAAACGAAATATTGATTAAATACACTTTGAAGCTCAGAGATTATCTTCTCAGAAATTAAATGTAGCATCACCTATTATTTTCTGGAAAAGATTAACTCTGCTTTAGCTTTAACAATTGTCACTGAAGAAATTACTTCTCCAAATGTCCCATTCCCTTCATGTTAACTAGAATAAACACTTTTATTTTAGTTTTATTCCAATTCATGCATTGATTTATGCAAACTTAATGCTAGTTTTAAAAAAGATTAATGATTAATGACCTTTCTGACTACAGGAAAATGTTTTTAGACATTGAAGCAAAAATACACTAATGTAATCAGATAAAATTGACAAGAAAAAACCATCAAATTTATTATATAAATATTGTCAACTATAATATTTCTACTATCAACTGGAGGTCTGTTCCTTTGAAAGTTTGTAAATGCAATTGGAATTCTTCTGCCATATTATCTAATTGCTGTTGAGAAAGCTTCTGTCAATTTATATTTTCATTAGTATTGTTCAAAAGCATTCATCTTTCAATAACATTTTCAGTTTGGAGTAGACTCCAAATTGTATACTACACTTGAAAATAAATGCAAGTTTTAATTTTCCTTTATTACATTTTCTCAGGAATTGGAAGGGCTGGTGAATTTTTTCTAATGGAAAATCAATAGCAACTATGCTTTGCTTGGTGTATAAAAGTCTCTAGATAAGCACTGGAGATAATGAAATTTTTTTTCTTCAAATATCAGTAGTCAGTTACCATCATAATATTAAACAGAATATTGAAAAAGAAATAAAAAAGTAGGAAGACAAAAATGAAGCTCTACAATAAATATCTTAACTGTTTAATCTACTTGAAATTATCAGAAATCAGACTGTCATGGTTTGTGCTGTGTTTTCAGATTCTGAAGCTCTGAGTTAGAATCCCAGCTCTGCTCTTTATGAGCTGCATAGTTTGGCAAACTTGGGTTTATTCTCTGCCTAATGAGAATAACAAAGCAATTTTCATAGGATTGTTGTGGGTATCATTGTTGCAATGGGTCATCCTATGTCCTTGTTTCTGCGCTTTGTTATTCCCCTTCCCCTCCTCAAATTAGACAGATGTATATACAAGATGCAAGGTACCAAAAGCAAGTACAGTGACAACAGGGGATATACCACAGGGGGAAGAATATACAAAAGAAACAAAAAGGGGCTGGGAAGGTGGCTAAGTGGTAGAGCACTTGCCTTGCATGCCTGAGACCCTGGGTTCGATTCCTCAGCACCACATAAGCAAAAAGGAAAAAAAAAGCCGGAAGTGGCGCTGTGGCTCAAGTGGTAGAGTGCTAGCCTTGAG
>NW_012267326.1:2019937-2028466 GCF_000151885.1 Dipodomys ordii
TCTTCAGCTCAAGGCTAGTGCTCTACCACTTGAGCCACAGCACCACTTCTGGCTTTTTTCTTTTTGCTTATGTGGTGCTGAGGAATCGAACCTAGGGTCTTATGCATGCAAGGCAAGCGCTCTACCACTGAGCCACCTTCCCAGCCCCATTTTTCGTTTTCAAATGAACTTTTTTTCACATCTCTATTTGACCTCAGAGATTAGAATGTCTTCACATAGAATTATGACATGGGGAATTAAATAGGAAGCTCACTTGATTGCCTCAGTATGGAAACAATCTGGTTCTACCATTTTCTTTTTAAAATGTGTAAGTTTTAATTGTATTAAAAAAAAAGAGCATAATAGGGGACAATAATATAGGTTTTCCTTTGGGGTTTTGTAATTTATCTCTTTGAGATTTTGTAGAAAACATTAACTGATTAACACTGAAGATATTTAAGGTATACACAGATGAAGAAATCATAGGGATCTGAATGCACAGAAAATATATACGTATCATTATGGTTTGAATGTTTTCACTCCAAAAGATAGGTTTTTCTAATGTGATAACATATAAAAGTGGGTGCTCAGACCCTGAATAGGATTGTTATACTTATAAAAGAAATTGATAGAGCTGGACACCAGTAGCTCACCACTATAATCTTGGCTACTCACGAGGCTGAGATCTGAGGATCATGGTCAAAGCCAGCCTGGGCAGGAAAGTCCATGAGACTCTTCTCTACAATTAGCCACCAGAAAACTGGAAGTGGCACTATGGCTCAAGTGGTAGAGCACTTGCCTTGAGCTAAAGAGCTCAAGGACAGTGCCAAGTCCCATAGTTTAAGCCCCCAATCGATGATAAAATAAAAAATTATCAGAAAGAATGTGTCTTTCTTGTCCTTTTTTGGGGGGAGGGGGTCCAGTCGTGGGGCCTGAACTCTGGGCCTGGGCGCTGTCCCTCAGCTCTTCAGCTCAAGGCTAGCACTCTACCTCTTGAGCCACAGCACACTTCCGGCTTTTTTCTTTTTGCTTATGTGGTACTGAGGAATCGAACCCAGGGCCTCAGGCATGCAAGGCAAGCGCTGAGCCACCTTCCCAGCCCCCTCTTGTCTTTTTATGTTTCCCTCTGCCTACCTTTTGCCACATGGAAACACAGGAACAGTTCCCCAACACATACCACATGCCAGTGCCTTGATCTTGGGATTCTCAACCTCCAGGAAGTGTGGGAAATAAATTTTGGTTATTAATTACACAGTTTTTGAAGTCTTACTACTGTAGCACAAGTGTATTGATACATATAAACACAAAAATATATGAATACATATATTCAAATGTACTATTAAAATCCATACTATAAAAGACAGTAATTTGCTTAATCTTGAATACTTCTAGAAAATTATGTTTCTCCAAAACAAAGCTGTTCCTATGTCAATTTATTCCTGTTCAACCAAAACTTATCTGATTACTTTTAGGGAGATCAAAATTCCCCAAATATGAATATGAGATAAACACTGTGACTTATCTCACATGTTTTCAAATCAAACATGTCCATGGTAAATGCATGTTAAGGTGCAGTAGAAAAAAAATGAGCTAATCAAATCAGTAGCTATGGTCTGGTTTTCTAAGGCATGGTGTCAATTAATGGGCATAGAATGTGCAGAGGTATTTCAGGGAAACAGAAGAAATTTAGTGCAGGCTATCAGTTACAAAAGAAGTGTAAGAGGATCAGAGGGAAGACAGTCTTTCGAGCTTAATAGGAGAAATATAAACACCCTTTCATGTAGAAGAGAGGTAGGAAAAAGTTAGTCTCCCAGATTCATGACTTCTGTGCATCTGACTTCAGAAGTTTCTGCAGACGTCTACTGAAACTGTCTTTACTCATCCTACAAGCCATTACTTCCTCCATCATGGAAGAACTCTGCTCTTCTGCTACATTGCTTGGCCTCTACATGTACAATTGTTAGATGCTCTTTCCTAATTGTGGTTGGTATAAACAAATGTAATTAGTAACATCTTGTTCCTTAGATGGTATTAAACATGAAAGATTGTATTTTCTACCTATCAAACATAGTATTAAGCCTCTTGTAGGTCTGTTTCTGTTCACTATATGTCTTCATGTTTCTCATTGGTCATTTTTATATTTACTAGTATTTTCACACTCAGATGCATGTTTTTTTTATTATGGGTTTTCAAAAATCCCAAGATGAAAATGTTTTGGTTCCAAGCACTGTCACTTGTCTCAAAGAACTGATAGGGATGTCGGTATGCCTTCCTGAGAAAGTGTATGCCTTTCTGAGAAAGTGTATGCCTTTTTGAGAAAGAAATTGTATGCCTTCCTGAGAAAGTGTATGCCTTTCTGAGAAAGTGTATGCCTTTTTGAGAAAGAAAATGTATGCCTTCCTGAGAAAGTATATGCCTTCCTGAGAAAGTGTATGCCCTCCTGAGAAAGTGTACGTCTTCCTGAGAAAGTATAAGCCCTTCTGAGAAAGTGTGTGCCCTTTGGGAACTTAATATCCTGTTACATCTTCTGTGAGATTCTTTACCCAGAAAGACATGACTTAGAAGAACTTTTGTCTTCCCAGATCTACTCCCAAGAGTCTGTAAAAAACTTAACCTCAAATATATAGTTTAGACATATCTTAAATACAAGTCAGATGTCCTCAGTTTAAGTTGCTATCTTGTAAAAAAAAATACCATAGCTAAATCAGAAGATATGTTAATGTATAAAAATTTTAATGATTTTCCTGAATATTGATAGGAGACCCTCTAGTCACTAGTTGTCTTTATGTAACTAGTCCCATAACTTTATGTTTCTTTTGTGATACAGATCTTTTGTCACTAACAGTTTTTCTAAGACTAAAGCTTTTATATAAAAACTTGGTAGCTTAAAATCTTAAAAAAGAAGCTTTATTAAATCATGATTCTTTGAGATATATGTATGTGACATCACCTCTCTCATAGATACACCTACTTATATTTTAAGTGTGAGTCTAACTTATTCCTCACCTTCACTTGGCATTGTATGAATCACTTGTACATTTTGAAATTTCCATTTTTCTAGCTACTGAAATTTATGCTCTATTAGGAAAAGTCTACTAAATATAGTGCTATAATCAGGATTTGCTCTTTTAGTTTTAAATTAGTTTTACTTCAAACAAAGCACTTTCTTCTGTAGACACTTGAAAGATATGTTAAAACATAAATTACCACATAGTATATTTAAGAAAAAGTTTGCTCTTGTCAGTCATTTGTGGTAACTTCTTTAGTAGCTTCACAGACAATTGCATTTAATTAAATGTTTTAGAGATTTCATTTAAAGAGTAATTGTTTCAATAGCAATGTTGAAGAAATTCACATTTTTCTTTAACACTTTCTCAGGTTTCATGGCATATTTTTCACCACTTAAATGATTGACATAGAAGATAAATATGACAAGGTATTCATTGATTTGAAGGATTACAAAGAATCTGAAAATTGTATACATACATGTGTGTGTAATAAATGTGTAGCTCAAGTATATATAATGTATACATGCTATACATATATAGAGGATAAATATATAGCTCAAGTATGCATATACATATATATTATTTGAGGAGTAAATCTATATTGCAGTTTGTAGCAAATGTCTTCAACATTTTATTTTTTTCATGGTTAATTTTGGTACCAAATACGTTAGTGTCTTTAATGTTTTCAATAAACACAATTGAAACCTCTTAAGCACATTGTGGCTTTACATTACCTTGGTCTCTTGTAAGGCATTCATTAATGTAACTCACTCTTATCACTGATGTTTGAATCATAAGACATGTGGCAGTGTTTTCGCAGCATTCCAAGTAGAGAGGAAAAGACTCCAGTTTACAAAACAGCAACGCCTTTGGGTAAAGCAAATAAGTCACTAGAATCAGGACTGCTGTGTGGTTAGAGCCTAAAGTATAAGACTCAATAAAATGCAGCTGGAGAACAAGGCCATCAAGGGCTTCCTGGCACAGAAGCTCTACATCATTTCATAATTTACGAGATTGATAGGAGTAACTGAACATAAGGATATGTACTATAAGATAGAAATAAATGTCTACTACTGGAGTAAACTTACTAGAATATATATACTAGCTAAGCAAATTTACTATCTTTAAAAGTGACCTGTATCTGTACATTTGAAAATCTTGGAAAATACTGCAATATTGTTTGCCTGAACAGAATTGAAGTTGTACAAAATCCCTTCAAGTTCAGAAAATACTAAAGTGAATTTCTAATGAGGATTTGAGTCATTAATTAGGCACGTTCACTAACATTTATAAAGGAGAACTGATAACATGATTCTCAATTTAAATTCATCTTTCTGACCTTATCCTTCATCTAATTCTTGCACATACCCCATCATGGTTCTATAAAATTGAATTGATGGACTATATCATTAAGTGTTAATTATTTGCCACATATTATGGGCTGTAAGAATTAAATGTGGTAGAGCTCTTGTCCTTGAGATAGTTTAGAGGTTTTAAACAGGAAACCCTCTGCATTCTAACATCTACTTAGTTGTGTGTGTATTAGAAGATCATTATTAGCTGGGTGCCAGTGGCTCATGACTAAACGTAGTTACTTAGGAAATTGAAATCTGAGGATCTTGGTGGAAGTCTATGAATTCTCTTCTCCAATTAACGACCCAAAAGTCAGCTGTGGAGCTGAAGCTCAAGTTGTAGAGCACCAGCCTTGCACACCAAAACACTAAGAAATAGTGTTCAGGACCTGAGTTCAACCTCAGTGCTGGCATAAAACAGAGGGGGTGGGGAAGCAAGGGGGCAAGGAGGAGGAGGAGGAGCTTTGGTGAGGAACACAACCCCTTCTTATCCACTTTTTGTGACTCATGTATATGCTTGGAATCCAAACATAGTACAATTCCTAATACATGTTCATTCTTGTATTTGCATGTCCTACTATTCCATAGAACAGTGTTCTTTCTTAGGTTCTATGAGATGTTGTTCAGGTATCAGTGTTTCTTGGGAGATAATTAAAAACTAGGGAAGTATTTCTTACACAAGTACTTACCAGAAATTTGTATCATAGCCTCTTCTCCGTTCTGAGGCCCTTGCTTTCTCTATTTGCATTAGCTGTTTCCAATTTCAAGTGTTCAACCTATGTAAATACCAAAGATGAAGGAAAGAGGATTCATTTTTCACTTTCTAGTTTGCTTGTCTTTAATAATACATAACTGTATTTTACTCAGGTCAAATGCTGTTGTATTACCAGTAATTATATCTTCGATTCCTTACAAAAGACACCATTGCCATTCTTTTTTTGTGTCCATAGTAATAAAAGTTAGAACTCAAGATTTTTCTAACATTATGTAAAATAACTATTATTCTATGATTGATATAAAATTTGATTAACAAATAGAAACAAGAACAATAAAACAGTATCTCTACTAGTACAATTTGTATAACTGGCTAGTATGATAGTAATGGTGACAGTGATTATTATTATATAAATAAGAATTGCAGATAAATGTGAGATTTGGGATTGAAGTTGAGGTGGGTGCTCTGTTTCATTATTTTACATCCTCACACCTCTGAAATTGCAATATGCATATGTAATATGCCTTAACGTCTTACTCTGTCTTTTGGTCAGGCAACATTTTAGTCTAATGCTGGTTTCCTCTTTATGAGAAGATGACATGGCACACAGCTGCTCCTCACAATGCTCAATCTGACATACTATTTAAAGAGTGGGAGGAGTAAATATCACACCTTTGATTGCTTTAACTTTTAAAATTACACCTTGAGATGTAGGATAAATTAACATCAGTATGAGTGGGATGGTTTTCAGGAGCTTAAAGGGCTCAGAAATACTTGAAGGATTTTCTGCAAAATCCGGAAACACCAATTCCCTCCAATTTGGAGACTGCTAGTGAATAGAAGATATATGAAGTGACATCTTCAGGGTGAAAAGTCATAAGGGAAAATTCAGGCTTGGAATGAGAAGGCATTGTCAGTACCTTCATTTTATCTATGATTACAGGAGAATGACTGTATTGAAATTATATCTCAAACTAAATCTCTTTCAGTAGTATAATAAAGCTTGTAAATTATGATAAAATCTTGCATCACTTAAAATTTGTATAATTTGAAGTTATTCATAGAGCAAATAAAATAATACATATAAGGCAAGGTCTACCATCTTGGAAAACTGATGGAAACTTATATTTTCCCACAGGAAGTAACTAGACACTTTTTTAAAAGTTGTTGGGAATTTTGGAAAATCATTCGTGTATGGGTAAACTCTGGATGTATATCCTACTTCCTAAGCAGTAAGGATACAGATTGACCCATTGTAACAATGAGATATATACAAAACACTGTTGAAAAAGGTCTTGACAACTTTGGGGGGCGGGAGGAGTTGGGGAGATATGGAGAGAAGGGATGGTAGGGGAAAAACAAAGGAGGAGGTAACAATGCTGGATAGGAAATGTACTCTTTTCCTTACTCATGTAACTGAAACCCCTCTGTACAATATTTTTACAATAAACAATATATGCTAAAAAAAGGGTCAACCAGGCACCAGTGGCTTACACCTGTAATCCCAGATATGCAGGAGGCTGAGATACAAGGATGGAGATAGTAAGCCAGCCCAGACAGGAAAGTCTGTGAGACTCTTACCTCCAATTAAATAGCCAGAAGTAGAGCTTTGGTTCAAGGGGTAGACTACTAGCCTTGAGCCTTGGACAATACCCAAGGCCCTGAGTTCAAGTTCTAGGACCAGAACCAGAAAAAAGATATAAAGGTCAGGTAGATGCTATAGGTTTATATCTGTAATCTTAGCTACTCAGGAGGATTAATATTTGAAGCCAGCCTATGCAGGAAAAGTTTGTGAGACTCATCTCAAAGTAACCACCCAAAAGCCTGAAGTAGGGTTGTGGTTTAAGTGGTGAAACACTAACTCTGAGCACAAAAACTCAGGAGCAATGCCAAGGTTCTGAGTTCAAGCCCCATGACTGGCATAAGAAACAAAAGTATGAACAACAAAGATATAAGGGCCTGAGAATCGAAGATGGATTATAAATAATAGTAACTCAGAAATTATTTCTGTTTACATCTTTGAAACATACTCTTCAGAGCGGTATGGTTTTTGTGTATCTTTTTTCCTTGCTTGATGTTCAATTGTATGGGAATACAATTCAAACTAGAGTCCTTCATTTATATAATTTTTTTCAGCTAGATTTCATTATTTCATTTTTGCCAAATAGATTTCTTGAAGTAAAACAGAGACTGGCTTTAGGCTATATGTGACATAATATTCTTGTGATTTCCATGTACACTTTACAAAATATTCACAAGCACTAAGAAAAAAACCATTTGATATGAATCAATAAGGGACTCTCTACTACCTGTCTTATTACTTTAAAATTTTATTCCCACAAACGTTATCCTTTATTTAAATCAGCATAAGCCCTTGTAATGAGAAATAGAACTTTGTGATGACAGCCTTGAAACAGTACCTTATTATATGCATTTAAAATGTATTCCATCAAAACAGAGCAGAAAAACATGTAGACATTAGGCCCTAACACAATGACACCTTACACTTGCTCTGTTTAAAGTTATTGATTTCAGTTTACCAGAGTGTCTCTTTCTCTGGCTCATAATTTCAACAATTGACTAAGACCTATAAATATAGTTTTCTTTACAATATTAGAAGTATAGGAGGTATAATGGCACTGTTCTCATGATTTTGGTCATTAGGAAGCATTTTGGCCAAACTATTAGTATGTACCTTACCATAGGATTATTATTTATGCACAATCTATCCACTACATCTAACTTTGTACTTGTTGACAGCAGGAATCTTTTTCTCCATCCCTAAATCCACAGTACCTAACTGATGGCCTGTTGGCAAGTGCTCAGAAAAGTAAAGCAAATGGAATAGACACTCTACAGGTTAAGGACCTCATCATCTTCCCTGAGTGTTCTGCCCAGTAGGAAATTAGTAAATATCTTGTCAATAAATTAATGGGAGAGAAAAGGTCATTGAACTTTCTCCTGAGTTATAAGCATTTATGAAGCAACAGACAATATGAAAAAAGTATAACTTCAGCTTTATTTGTACACCTGACCTTTGAGGCATTGCCAAGTAACCCTTCCAAGCCCAGCCCTCCCTTTTCAAAGCCCTCCGACCTGCTCAGCTGCAGATAGAGTTGGCAGGTAGGCAGGAAGGTGTGCCTTTGTGACTCCTCTTCCCACGGACTCAAGGCTGGATGCAGGCCTGGGACAAGCAGGGTTTCAATAGATCTGCCAATAGATTGGTTTAATTATTTCCATTGGTTTAAGTGAAAAAGAAAAAATATTATATATCTATATCTATATCTATCTATCTATCTATCTATCTATCTATCTATCTATCTATCTATCTATCTATCTATCTATCTATATATATATCTTTTTTTGCTGGCCATGGGGCCTGAACTCTGGGTCTGAACTCTGTCCCTCAGCTTTTCAGCTCAAGGCTAGCACTCTACCACTTGAGCCACAGCACCACTTCTGGCTTTTTCTGCTT
>NW_012267326.1:2033536-2036464 GCF_000151885.1 Dipodomys ordii
AAAGGTTCATGAGATTCTTTTTTTCAAATTAACCAGCAAAATGCTGAAAGTGGAGCTGTGGCTGAAGTAGTAGAGCACCAGCCTTGAGTGAAGAAGCTAAGAGAAAGCATAAGGCTCTGCCTTCAAGCCTCAGTACTAGAAGGGGCCTGGTACTTTGAATTGTCTGGTCACAATCCTAGTTCAGCTTTCCTCTTTTCAAAATGCTCAGCTTTCCTCCGATGATCAATTTTAGAAGTCTAAAATTAAAATTTTCAAGATTTGTTGTAAGTGAGAAAGCCTTGTCCTAGCTCTGATTATCTGAGAACTTATTCATGTTGCATTTTTTGGAGTAGTTTCTTCAACCTTCTAGACTCTCAGCCCTTCCCTCGAGCTCTTTCATTCCTAATTTGCACTTTCCCTTGAAGATGGATTTCTTGAGAAATTGAATTCAAATAATTCATTTTTATTACTTATAAAGGAGAGTTGACAGGAAGGAAGTTGAAATGACAGAAATAGATTTTAAATCTCTTCAGTAGATTTCATTTATTCCATTCATGTTTATAAATTGTCTACTGTGTAATAGGTATTTTAGAGGGGTAGAAAGAACGTATAGCAGAATCTCTCCTCTCCAAGGCATTTTTTTAATCTCAAAAGATAGAAGTTCTGTGCACAAATAAATCTGGAAGACCCAGTTGACATGTCACAAAGTTGAAGCAATCTGTATAAACAGTTTTGTAATTTGTGTATTATAACTGATATTTATTTTATTAAGTACCTTCTTATGTTGCTGCTTTGAATCATTACATATTATTTCATAAAAGTGATGAGTGTTGGTAGATATATATATATATATATATATATATATATATATATCCTACTGCATTGTTATCTATCTCTATTTCTCAGCTGAGAAAAGTTAATATAAATAAATGCATACATACTAAGAAACAGCTTAATTACCAGGAATTATAAGGCCATAGGGAATTATAAGATCACATAGATAAGTATATTTTATAAGCATTGTGTGTGAGAGTGAGAGAGAGAGAGAGAAAAATAAGAACATTATGTAAGTATCAAGAAAATTACCTAACAATGGTAAATTCTGTTTAGTGACATGTTTAGAAGTTGTATGACCAGAGAAAGATTGAAAGCTATCATTTGTTGCATTCGATTTCTAAGAACGTAATACCTGTGGTTATTTCAAATATTAAAGGTATTATATATTGATTATACAAAATTGGAAAGTACAAAAAAGCATAAGAAGAAGAAAAAGAACAAAATTATTCCCATTTGCACCACCTAATGAGTTATTCATTGTTGCTTTTTTTCAAAGCATATTATTATAACCCCTTTTCCCTTTTATGTGTAAATGTATTTATGTTTTTATCGTGTCAATCAAAGTTCTGAAAGGACCCAGATAGCAAGGTGAAATTATATGGCTAGTAAAACATGGGGAAACCTGTATAGGAGGTGAAGTAATCCAGGACTGGTAATAATAAAGGAGTTGTTTCCAAGCTAGGCCCTGTTAGTTAAGGGGATAATGGGAGAGTGTGGCTACTGGAATAAGGAAGAAAAAAGAATAGCAAAGAAGACATCTGGAGACAGCAGTGATCTTTATTAAGGTGACTCAGCCTGCGTAGGCAATATAGCAGGGAAAGGATCTGGAGAATAAATACCCTGGACTCCTACCTTTCCCCTTCGATGTAGATCTCATGCCATGGTTTCCCACAGACAAACCCAACTAGAATACGGAGATATAAGAGATCATTGAGTTGGACACACATATCAGTTGGTGAGAACATACAGCAAGATGAACTGGGTCATGAGTACATCTGGAAGAGCCAGTTGGTGTACGTCACAAAGTAGATTCAGTTGTATATACAGTTTTGTAATTTGTGTATCATAACTACTATTTATTTTATTAAGAACCTTCCTATGTTGCTGCTTTTAATCATTATATATTATTTCATAAAATTGATTATTGTGGTTCATTATATATATGTTCTACTGTATAGATATTTTTCACTATTAAAGTTAGTGCTATTTTTAGTTTCTATAGTTCAATATTTATTTTATTTTTCCTAAGCTCAATTCCAAGAAATAGAATTAGGGTCAAAGGGTATGCTTATGTTTCAGGTTTTTTAACTTCTATGGTCAAATTATCTTCTGAAAAAAATATATGGATGCTTTCAAGTGAAACTTTAATTAGTAAAATTTTGATACACAAAAACTGAACTATTACTAGATGAAAATGTGGAAGGCCTTACAACTGAAAAATAGGGAAGGAAATACAAAGGTGCATGATATAGTCCACAAAGTATAACTCAACCAACCTTGACTTTTACAGAAATAGTAAGAGAGTCTAATTATTTATTTCTACTCATGTTGGAAAAGCAGAATTGATATACAAGTCAGTCTGACAGAGTGTAGATTTAGAAATCATTCATGGGTAACCAAAGTAGGTTTATGATTGAAAGTGGTAAAATGGAAACATGTTCAGAATTAAACAAAGATATACCTGGTAGAATTTTATTGAGTGGGTGCTACACAATTCAGTGCATTTTTAATATGTTTTTTATTGTAAAAATAGTGTACAAAGGGGTTATGGTTACATGAGTAAGGTCGTGAGTACATTTCCGATCGAGCATTGTTACCTCCTCCTTTGTTGTTCCCCTACCGTCAGCTTCTCACTCCACCTCCTCAACTCCTCCCTCCCTCCCTCCCACAACTGGTAAAGTTCGTTTTCAACATAGTGTCTTGTACATCTCATTATTACAATGGGTCAACCTGTTTATCCCTATTTAAGCATTTTGTTTTTTCCCTTTCCCTCCCCAAATTAAAAAAGTCTATATACAAGATGCCGGGCACCAGAATCAAATACAAATGGTTATACCATGAGGGAAGAACATACAAAAGAATCAAAAAAGAATCACATAGTACATTATAAAT
>NW_012267326.1:2037699-2039494 GCF_000151885.1 Dipodomys ordii
TTGATTCTGGTGCAGGGTGATAGATAAGGTCTAGCTTTAGTTTGCTATAGATGATTAACCAATTTTGCCAGCACCATTTACTGAAGAGGCTGTTTTTCTTCCATTCTATTTTTTAGCTCCCTTATCAAAGATTAGGTGGCTAGAGGTCTGTAGATTCATTTCTGGGTCTTCAGTTGTATTCCATTGGTCCTCAGGTCTATTCTTGTGCCAGTACCAAGCTGTTTTGATTACTATGGCTTTGTAGTAGAGTTTGAAATTTGGTATTGATATTCCCCCAACAAGGTAAGGATCAAGCGGTCTTTTATTTTTCCATATACAGTTTTGGATTGCTTCTTCTATTTCATTGAAGAATGAGGTTGGAATATTGATAGGTATCACATTGAATTTGTAGATGGCCTTAGGAAGTATTGCCATTTTCACGATGTTGATTCTCCCAATTTCAGTGCAGATTTTAAAACCATGATGTCCATTTGACAAGTTTTGGGTCAGATCATGGATCCATCACTTCTTAGCTGTGACTTTGGACAAATAATTTAATCTGTTGTAAGGGTTAGAAGCTTTACATTGAATAGTACTTAGAGAAGCCTCTTTTGCATGGTAAGGGCTTTGTAAGTAGTCACTGTTAAAAGAGTAACTGGCAACTGGTCCATCATGGACCACATCCACTATACATGGGCCCAGTTGGTCAGTATTATACATGCTAAAATAATTGAGCAACACTAATAGCTAACAAACTAGTTAGAAATGTTTAACTAGTAATTTTTAAATAGATATCTCTAATTTGGGGAAGAGGTTGTCAGATAGTATAGGGTCTTGAATTGAAGGCTTGAGTGTCTCCTAGCATTTTTGCTCAAGGCTTACACTCTACCACCTGAGACACTTCACTTTTGGCTTTTTGTTGGCTAACTGAAGATAAGAACCTCAAACTTTTCTATCGGAGCTGACTGAGATCCTCAGAACTCAACCTCCTGAAGAGCTAGTATTATAGGTATTAGCTTCCAGAGTCCAGCTAGACATCTGTAATTTAAGTTTACAGAAAAAGAGACTTCTATACATTTTATCCCCTAAAATTTTATCCCCTATGCAGCCTTTTATTTATTTATTTATTGTCAGTTATGGGGCCTCAAACTCTGGGCCTGGGCACTGTCCCTGAGCTCTTCAGCTCAAGGCTAGCACTCTATCACTTGAGCCAGAGTGCCACTTCCCGTTTTCTGGTGGTTTATTGGAGATAGTCTCATGGTCTTGCCTGCCTGGGCTGGCTTTAAACTGTGAACCTCAGATCTCAGTCTCCTGAGTAACTAGGATTATAGGCATGAGCCCAGCACTGGGCTGCAGCCTATTACTATTCATTTTCCCTTGAGCAGTAGCAAGTACAGTACTGACACTAGTATAGACAATCATTTTCAAAGTATTTTATTATGCATTAGTATATTTGTCTTGCTTCTGATATTGCATTTGCTATTCTTTTTTGAGCAAACAAGCACAATTTCCCTCTGATGTTCCCCAGTTTTGGTTCATGGTGTTTGTGTCAACTTCAGAGACAAACGCTGTAACTCTGTCCTGATTATTCAGACTTCCTGGAACTCACCAACTGATTCAGAGTGATATGAATATAGTCAACCTAATCAGAGTAAAACCTAGAATTTTTTTTTTTTTTGGTCAGTCATGGGGCCTGAACTCTGGACCTGGGCGCTGTCCCTCAGCTCTTCAGATCAAGGCTAGCACCCTACCACTTGGGCCACAATGCCACTTCCAGCTTTTTTCTGCTTATGAGGTGCTGAGGAATTGAACCCAG
>NW_012267326.1:2040639-2049577 GCF_000151885.1 Dipodomys ordii
AAAAAAAAAAAAGTAATCAATAAATCATTTGTGTTTTCCTCTACATTCTTCTTACTTATGATAAAAGAGACACATATAATTTCCAGCCCCTCCTCCTCTGTCTGCAGACCCTTCTTTCTGCTTTTATCTGAACAGTTGTTAAGGTCACAAAGAGGCAGAGGAGGGGACCAGAGAGACACTACTTAATACAACAACCAGGAAATGTGTTTGGAAATCATGATTGATTTCAGCATTAAAGTTTGGACAATTAGGGGAACCACTACCAACTGACCTGTGAGACCACTTCCTCTTTCTATTGGCTTCAGGTGTGACCTTGTCCATACACACCATGATAATAAGGTAGAAGAGGAACGGAGGTGCTGCCCCTTGAGGCTGGTTAGCGATTCCTTTTTGTGTGGTTTTATTCCTTAAGGCAGAGGTGGAAGCTAAGAGACACTTGAAAACTAAGAAAGGATAAAGACTTGCTTTTTGCTTTCTTTCCTTCTGTTTCTTTTCTTTTATATCCTGCTTGAGACATTGAGGCATGAACAGACATTGAGATATTTGTGGACTGCTTTATATTTTGGGTACAAATATCCTGCATTTTTGTTTACTGCCTCTATTCTGAGAAGCAAAGAATATATTCAAAACCACCTGGGTGGAGAAGGCCATGTTAAAGCTTAGCAAATGAATTATTTGAGGCCTTTCCCCTTCCTTTCTTCCCTCTACTGCTTTCTGGCTTGGAGTAGGAGGTGTGGAGAATTTCTTCTGAAAAGTGCTGTTGTCTACACACACTGAGGATTCCAGTGCATGAAATCAAATTCCATACTTCATAATTCTTCTCCTCTACTTTCCTGCTTTTGACTATTTAAATTTTCCATATGCCTCTCTTGCTCCTGTTTCTCTCATTCTATCTCCTTCTTGTTTTAAAAACCTTTTCAAGCTTAGTTCCAATCACTTTCCTCTCTTCTTTCTCATCATGTATTTACTTCTAGTTTCTCTTTTTAGAAATGATTCTTTATGAATTTCTTTGAGTCCAGAGGCTCTGGGCAAGATCTGACTGAGGATCTTGCAAAATCTCTCAGGAAAATGCTTTGGAAATTTCAGTGGGACATAGGATTCCAAGATCGGCATGAATGGCTGAGAATCTATAATTCTCCCTGACATGAGTTTTTTCCATAAGCCCATACATCATGCCTGCATGTCACAATAGGGAATTTTGAGGTGGGATATTAGAGCAATGGGCAATCAATTTCCAAAAACCAAACAACAAAAAAAAATCTAAACTGTAGCCTAGCGCCGGTGGCTCATGCCTGTAATCCTAGCTACACAGGAGGCTGAGATCTGAGGATCTCGGTTCAAAGCCAGCCTGGGCAGGAAAGTCCATGAGACTCTTATCTCCAATAAACCACTAGAAAAATGGCAGTGGCGCTGTAGCTCAAGTGGTAGAGTGCTCGCCTTGAGCTGAAGAACAGAGGGACAGCACCCAAGCCCAGAGTTCAAGCCCCATGACCGACCCCCCCCCCAAAAAAAAATCTAAACTGTGACTTCTCATAATGATTCAAAAAGTTATTTTCATCACTTTTCTTGTACCTTTCTCCAAATGCATGGATTTGATTTGCTCTCATTTAGAAAAGAAAGAAATATCCCTGGGCTGAGAGTAAAATTGAATTACAACAGTTATGATGAGATGTTCCACAAACTTATATCCAGGATTCATTTCTCCTCTGATGGAAGCTCAAGATTTTTTTCTTAACAGCTGTTTTAAATATGGAGATGTAACTTAAACTTTATTTGCATATATATAGGAAAAGAGATTTCTTTTCCTGGGTCTTAATTCCCAATGTAATTTGACAGGATTTAATCATTTCTCACAGTCTTAGTGAAGGGAGTGGTTAATTTCTAAAAATATGTATGCTGATAAAGAAAGTGATTGGAACAGAAACTCCAATGTGGAGAATGTGGCTAGGCAGTCTTCTTGAATGAGACTGCTGGTCTTAGTGTGGAGTTGGTACTGCTACGAGGTAACAGCAGATGTGAGATTTCTGTCCCAACCTGCCAAACTCACAATTCTATGATTGTAGGAAGTTACTGATAGTTCTTAAACCTTAATTCAATAAAATCTTGGAATAATACCGTTTTGCATATTTGCTAATAGGAGGAGGTAAAATGATGTTTGTAAAGTACTCAGCACATAAGTATTTGAACTTACAAAGCACATACTGAGAGCCAGAGTCCAAGTGCCCTGCAGTACTGTAACTTGTCCTGACAGTTCTATTTTGCTTAGTATTCTTTTCTCATAGGAAGTAAATGAGTTGAGCATGGGTTAACTTGGATAGTATTACATAACTGGGAACAGAACTGGTATTCCAACATGAAAACATAGTCCCAAATCCCTTCACCTGAGGGCAGAGAGAAGCCTTTTATATAATAAGTGACTGAAAAAATGTTGATGTTCATTCCTAATTGTTACACCAGCTGTTTTTAGAATTTCCTGTTTCATCTGGAAGCTTGTGGCATGAACATAGCTATTTTACTTGGACTATTACTGTTGTTTATGATTCTCCAATGTCCCTTTTGGCTGTTTCCTCCTTCACTTTTCCTTTCTCCCATTGTCTATACCAACAGTGTCTATACCAACATTCCACCCTCTTGGGCTAATGCATAGTCTGATTGGGTTTTAAACTGTTCTTTCCTCCATTTAGGAATCTCGAGTAGAATTTGATTAAATGTTTTATTCTCTCTCTCTCTCTCTCTCTCTCTCTCTATATATATATATATATATATATATATACACACACACACACACACACACACACGATGTATATATATACATTCTTTGCTAATAAGTGAACTGATTTACTATAAAATTTACTATAAAGTCTTCCTTGGTGTTTATTTTGTTGAACTTTGACTTTGAATTTCTAAGGAATTATACTGTTTGAGGTAGACAAATAAAGAAGAGAAAATAGGGGGAGAATGAAGTCAAGACTTCAATGTGCACAAAATAAGAAGGAAGGGGTAAGTAGGGAAGGAGGAATGAATTAGACTGTTGGAAGGGATGACATTAAGATAAATTGTATTTATAAACTGTTTTGCTAAATGGCAACTCCTTTGTATAACTACTTGAAGATAATAAATAAAAATAATAAATAAATAAATGAAATCTTCCTTAGATTCACTTACCATGAAGATAACTAATCCTATTTCAACAGACCCCTCTGTGGGTACTATTGTACCTTATTCACATAAAATATACATAAATTTATCTTTCATAAAGTAATGTTACCACCGGTCTCTGGTTCCCTAATATCCCCTTGTCCCTTACTTGGTTGGATTCACCGCCTTGTTCTGGACTAACCCTGTGTGGCAGCCTTCAAATAGACTCTTTTAGGCCACCTGCTGAGGGACTTTTGAGAAGTCAGTGTTAAAGTTCAACACCCTAAGACTGTTTTGCTCTCTTTCAGCCTGGTCCCTTTCAACTCCTTGTGACAGTTAAGTAATTCTCCAGGAGCTGCACAAATGAAGTTGATACAGAAAGCTTAGCCCCTGAACTTGATGCCAATTCCCAAATAAAGAGAGCTATGATTTGGGGAAAAAGAAAAATCTTCAGGTTTATTTGTCAGGCACAAAGAAAAGGCCTATAACAAACCAGTTTCTTCCAAAGCGTGACTGAAAGGATGTTAATTTTGAATTCCTCAATGTGGGGGAATGGAGTGAGATGGAAAAGAAGAAAGAAAGGAGAGAAAAAAAGTGAGCAATTGGGCAAAGCAAGATAGCTAGTGAAATGATTCCATTACTAGACTCAGACTACTTCTGTGGGCATATTGTGGTGTCTGTTCCTATTGAAATCTCCTACTAAATATTGTGATATTGTCTAGGGTTCTGGTTCATATTCTCAGTCAACTAAAGAATTAAAGAGGTGACATTGTTCAAAAAGAAATGTAGTCTTTATGTGACTTATATAACTGCAACCCCTCTGTACAACTCTGTAATAACAATAAAGAATTAAAAAAAAAGAATGAAAGGGTAAGAAAGTATTGAAAGCAGACAGAGAAGGTTTATTTGAAAGTGCAAGAACAATGAAACCTACTTCTTCTGTCAGAAGGGACCCAGGAACCAGGTGTCTGCTGTCTCTGTTGCAAAGCCTGTTAGATAAAAATATCCCCTATTTTCCTCCTCCTTGGGTGTGTCCCTAATTTGATTGGTCAGAGGGGTGGTCATTCATTGATGACAGTCCTGTTATTGGTTCTCCTTCTTAGGAGCATAAGCACCATATTTCCCCATGTCTATTTTCCCTATCTCCTTACACAGGCATGGAAAAGACTGATTAGATGGAGGCTAAGTGGACATGGAGGGGCCATACCTGGAAAGCATGCATGCGCTAGGGCTCAGAGCCTATGGGAACAAGAGTAATAATTGTAATGCATCATTCCTCCCCAATATATTGGAGCTGGTTCTAGCTTCCATCTTGTATCTCTATCCACCTGGATAGAGATAGCAGAGTAATAGGCTTACCTGGCCCTAACAATTGTTTTACCCTTTTCTTTGTGCCTCATAGTAGGTTTTTGTATACAATCTCCTATGAAGTGACTTCCTATATGTTATTCCTAGAGAGTTATTTGGGGGCATTGTAATAGATCTGCTCTTCTTCCTTCTTGAGTGAGATTAGTATATGGGTGGGGAAACTGGCCAAGTAACCCATACTTAGGTTATTTCTGTAAGACCTAATGCATGCAACTTACACAAAAGCACCAAACTGCTGTCCTTGACTCTCCACGGCGAAAGTATGCACATTTGATCGAAAAAGAAATTCTAATGCTACAATTTTGTAATACCTATCCTGACAAAGAATGTCCTATCAATCTTGCTAACTATCTGGTATCAAACTTGACATATAGTACACAGTTGCAAAAAATCAATCCTCAGTAAACACAGAATGTTCTCAATTAACTGTGTTTAGGAAAGATGTTTTAGATCAGTGACTCAAAGACAGGTCTTTAATAGCCACGACTCTGTTTCAAGCCACAGACAGTATGGATAGATAGAAGTACACATGTGAAAGACAGCTGAGGGCTTTCTCCTGATGATATATGCTTCTCTCCTGGAATGGGGCCAAATCAGAGCTGTCTGGAGTCTTTGTGAGCTGGCTCCCAACTAACATATTTATTATTGAGGAGGAAAGCTGGGCTGATGTTAGATCACTGGTGTTTGCCTTGTAGTGTTCTCTTGCAGAAAATTGGAAGAAAGTGATCGAAATGAGTTTGGCAAAGAAATCACACATAAATCCACCTTTTAGAAGGACAAAGTTTTTAAAACATCCTGGAAGACTAAGGTTCTCCCAAGGTGATTTCCTTCTTACTCTGCTTTCAGAAGATGAATGATGCCTCTGAAAAGATAAATGATGACAGTATATGAGGGCCTGGTGATATTCTTTAAAGAATATTTTAAATACTCTTCATGATAAAGATGAGGATTTATTTTTAAATAACTATTATGCCTAGTGATTATAAAATATCCTCATCCTGTTGGCATAACATACCACCCGTCTTTTGTGCTTGTTTTGAGAAAATCCCAGACATTCAAGCCTGGAAACAGATGGAGCTGCGAGTTCCACTGGGACATTGGTTAATATCTGCCTACCTGCTTTCTTTTGGTAGGCAATGTTCAGATCTCTAATCAGCAGTTATTAAACTTTGACAGTTGTACAAAATTTGTGTGTGTGTGCCAGTACAGGGGATTGAACTCAGTGCATCTTGTTCTTGCTTGGCTTTTTTCCTCAAAGTTGGAATTCTATTGCTTGAGCCAAACAGCCACCTCCATCCTGTTGCTGATTACTTATTGTAGACAAGAGTCTCTGAATTTGTCTGTCTATGCTGGCTTTGAATTTTGATCCTTAGATCTCAGCCTCCTGAGTGTCTACAATTACAAGAGTGATCTGCCAGTGTCTGGGTAACTGTACAAACTTTTGAAGAACACATGGAAAAATTAGAGAATATTGGACTCTGCCATGTCTTTTAACTGGTCTTAGCAATTCATCGTTGGAAACGTAGAAATATATTTTACAAGAAGGTAGTATTGATCAAGTTGTATTGTAAAAAGCTTTATTAAATGGCAGTTCCTTTGTATAACTACTTAAAGGTTATACAAATGAAAAAGAAATCTTATATTAGTTTTACTATAAGAGTATGAAACTACTAAATTTCCCAACCCAGAAATAAATTTTAATGTAGAAATTTTAAAAAAGAAAATATATTTTACAGCATGTATTTCATAACATTTGTGTTTATCCAGCTATATATATATATATACTAGGATTTGAAGTCAGATACTTCGAAAACATCAAAATAAAATAATTCATTTAAATAGTATAATGTCTTCTTCCCATGTCACTGGATAGAAAAAGATAAATAAGCCACTAGATGCTAAGTAATTGGTGGTACATGTAGACACTTAGATATTGTACATTTAAAATTTTGTATTGCTATTATAAAGGTGATGTAAAGAGGATATTGTACATTTTTACAACTTTACCTTGTCATGAAAACTTCATGAACTTCTCAACATTTAATTGTGACGTTAATTATACAAAGCCTCTTCAGAGTACGCAGTTGAAACTCACATTCTGAAACAGATGGTGGGCAACCTCTCTCCTTAAGGCTGAGGCACTGGGCTAGGAATTAAGCAGGGCTAGAGCACAATTAATTATATTTATACGGTATTATTAAAGCCTTGTGAATGTTCATTATAAGCCTTTATGGTAAACACCTTTTTAAATGTTTATTCTTCTTTAAATATGCTGAGATATTGGGGTCTGGGACAATCTGACTTCATAATGGAGAGCTCTTAGATCCTTGTCAGGAGCCTGGCTGTCTTGAGAGAAGGATTATGAGCCAAGTAACCAGCAGGGCTGCCCTTGTGCCAGAACCAGCTGCTTTAAACACTCCACAAACACCTTGAAAAAGATACACATAGCCAAAGCACAACTTTGGCTTCTGAGGGCATTGCTGCAGTAAACAACTTGTGTGGGATATTTTGCTATTACAAATATCAGTGACCTCCAAATGACCCTGCAACCAATTCCACCCAGGCCAGTGGGGCAGCACTTTACTTAGTGGCCTAACAGAAGACTTGTGTTAGGTGTAACCATAGTCCTTCGTTTGCATAAGGGACTGCAACTGTCTTGACTGGTTTAAACACAATTCTTCATTTGTATGAGAGAATTGCTGTGATTCTTTTACAAGTCCCTCCCTCCCAGGCCACCTCATTAGATTATTCAATTCAGTTTGTGAACAGCTGGGAAAGAAACACTTCCCTGTGCTGCAGCCCTGGCATTGTGATATTTTATCTCAATAAAGACTTTCTCTGGAAGGGTATTGTCTGTCATTGCTGAGTTGGTAACATAAAAGAGAAAGAGAGAGAGGAGACAGACAGTCAGATGATAGATAGGAAGCAGCAGCATCAGGAAGAGCAGCTTAAGGAGCAGAACCAAGGTTGGTAAATGATTCCTATGGTAATCTGGTTAGCCCCCAGTGGGCGCCACCTTGGACCCATTGGCCAGGGGAAACTGACAAGCATGACAGGTTGAACAGCAATACCTATGGACCAGCAGCTGTGCAAATAAAATGGACACTGGAGGTGAGGATAATAAAATTGACAGCTTCCAGTTGAGATTTTCTCACTGTGAGGCCCCTCCCCCAAAAGGGTTCTGCCCAGGGCACAAAAGAACCATAACACTTAGGGCCTCAGCCTTAACCCAAGGCATGAATGCCATGCCATCACTCTACCCATCAGCGGCACCTCAGTGCTACGCTAGCTGTCAAAGACTCAAGGCTGCCTTCTGTCATTCAGAATGTCCATCACCTGAAAATATCCACCAAAGGCCCAGAAAAACTTCTAGAGGAGCTATTTCCACCTAGGTAGAGCAGAAGAACCTCAGCCAGCAGGTCTG
The DNA here is from genome assembly GCF_000151885.1 of Dipodomys ordii. Taxonomy (NCBI): domain Eukaryota; kingdom Metazoa; phylum Chordata; class Mammalia; order Rodentia; family Heteromyidae; genus Dipodomys; species Dipodomys ordii. Next base: position 2,048,570 of record NW_012267326.1, read on the forward strand.
TAACACTTCCATTTAAAATAAAAACAAACAAAAAAACAAACCACCTTCCTTCTGCCCTCCCTCCCTCCCATCCTCCTTCTGTTCTTCCCTATCTTTTGTTATATATTTTTTCAAATAAAATAAACAATGAAGCATCAATTTCCATGAAAATAAAGAGAATGTTCGGCACATTACATAAAATTGTGTATGTCTCATTCTCGTATACCAAGTTATATCAAACTTAAAATATACTAGTGTTGAAGGGAGTTGAATTATTTAAATGATGCTCCATCAAATGGTTCATTATAAGTTAGTTTGACTAAGAAAGACTCACATTATATATATATATATATGTATGTATATATATATAATTTATAATTTATTGCAAATGTTTTAGAACATATATTTTCTATTATAGTCAATTCTTAGTTACTCCAAAAATATTGATTGGATAGAGGAATTGGTCTCAGAGAAGGTACTTTGCATAGGTTTAATACTGTAAATCATTATTAAGATAATATTTGAAGGATATTTGCCATTGAATATCTTGGAAATCTGGGTAGTACAGCATTTGAAATAGTCCTAGGTAGGGTTAGGTATATGAATACACACCTATAATTGTACAGTTTGAGGCCAGCACAAGTAAAATTGAACATGATCCTACCTCCAGAATCAAGCTATATGTAATACATACCTGTATTCCTAATCACCTACGAGGCATAGGTAGGGGGTTATGATTTATGGCAAGCTTCAAGTAAAAATAAGACACTGTTTGAAAAATAACTAAAGCAGAAAGGGATGAAGATGCACCTCTATTGGTAGAGTACTTACCTATAAAAGTCAAATGCCAAAACTGCAGGAAGCAAGCAAGCAAGCAAGAGAGAGAGGAGAGGGACAGAGAGTGAGGGGGGGAGGGGAAGGGGAAGAAGAAAAAGAAGAAGAAGGAGAAGAAGAAGAAGAAGAAGAAGAAGAAGAAGAAGAAGAAGAAGAAGAAGAAGAAGAAGAAGAAGAAGAAGAAGAAGAAGAAGA
>NW_012267326.1:2049827-2071816 GCF_000151885.1 Dipodomys ordii
TTTGTCACTGAATTTGTGGTACTAGGAGGTGAATGAGAGAACTAGCAGAGTCATAGCCTTTTGCCTTTAGCTAAAAAACAGCATTCATTTTCATATATAAATATTTTAAGAACTTGGAAAAATGGCTGCGTTGTGTTATTTTTATGAAGTCCATGAATAAACTTCTTTTCATGATCAATGAAGAATTTGATTTATCTTTCAGAAAATGACAAATGAGCTTAATGCTAAAAATGTCCATGTTCTGGAATGGCATGTGAGTTAAGTTCGAGGTTCAGGTGTTTCCTATGTTGTATGAGAGAAAGAAATAGCTTTCAATTATCAGTTCTCATAATAGGGCCCATGAAGAGCAGGTAGCATCATCTGGAAAGTTGTTTAGAAACTTAGATTAGAGGCCCCTTCTTGATTAGCTTTAATGGTAGTAGACAAGACATTGATGATACTGTTATGAAGAGACTTCTGGAAGAACTTTAAATCACAGAGCATGGCAAACCATCCTCCTCTCTGGTTAGGTTCCAATAAAGCTATCCTATGTGAAAAGACAATTAAAAGACTGTGGTTTTCCTCAAGTAAATGTCATCTTCACCTGGAAATTGATTCTATCACTTAATTAAGGTGAACTATTTTCTTATACCATTAAAAAATAGAAACTAAATGGTGTTGGGCAGGCATAATGTTCATGCTGGTAATCCCAGCTACTGAGGAGGTGGAGACTGGGAATACTGTGGTTTGAGGTCAGCCTGGGCAAAAGTTTTGGAAGACTTCATTCAACCAATAGTTGGGTAAAGTTGCAGTTGTCATTGCAGCTATATGCAGGAGGTTGAGATCTAGAGGATTATGGTTCTAGCCCAGGCAAAAGTGTTCTCAAGATTCCCTCTCAACAGAAAGAAAAAAAAAGCCAAGCAATGTGTTATATGTCGATTGTTGCAGCTACCATGGTAAGTGTAAATAGGAGAATCGAGATCCAGGGTAGCCTGTGGAAAAAGCCAGGCTCTATTGCAAAAATAACCCAAACCAAAAAGGTTGAAGCATGGCTCAAGTGGTTGAGCATCTGCCTTGCAAGAATATATTAAAAACAAAAACAAAAACAAAAAAATCCAAAAGCGGTTTGCATATTCTTCATGTTTCTTTATACTTCTTTGGGTTTTTTTTGTTGTTTTTTGGGTTTTTTTGGGTCCGGTCATGGGGCCTGAACTCTGGGCCTGGGCGCTGTGTAATCATTTTTTCCCTAAGTTTATCTTTTCAAGACTTATTTTCCAACTATATGAAACTATACGAGTTTACTTAGTTCTCTAACTGGAAGCTTGTTGAAACAGTTTTCCCTTATATGGGGATAGAAAACTGATAGTCCTTTTAGTACAAAATGAGTTCCTTCTAATTCTCCCTTAGGGTGGACCATTTTGTGCTCTTACTTGAATAGCCTATAAACCTTGAGGAATTTTATTGCCTTTGAAAGTTATCCAGCAAATGTCTAATTAATCCTTACAGACATGTGCCTTTTGATCAATATAAATCAATTCCAAAATTATCAGTCCTGCTTGGAAATGTGTCCTCTTGGTATGAAGAGTCTGAGTTGTTTAGGGCTCATGTCACAAAGTCACTTTTAGGAGAGACTTCTGTGTACATATATAGCAACAACTGGAAGAGATAGTAATGTTCATCTCTCTGCTTCTTTCTTCCTAACTTGCTTCTTCCAACTTTCACTTCCAATATTGAAAACTATTAATATTTTTATACCTAGAACACTAGTCAGCATAATCAGAAGGCCAACTACTATGCTGAGAAATTGCTTAATAAGCTCAAATGGCTTGAATTACATTTTCTTTAAAGAATAATATGGATGAATTTTTGTTTCTATTGTTTTGTCAAATTCCAGACTTAACCGTGTTTACAGCTGACACAAGTTTGTGGTTGACAGCAATATATCAGAAGGGTTCCCTAACATGTAGTTCAATGCTCTCCACTCTTCCTTAACCCACCATCTTACCTTGCTGTCTTTGAATGCCAATGGTACAGCAATAAATCAGCTCTCACTAAATTACCCTACTTACTTTCTTGTTTTCTCATCTGTCTTAGATTCTAGCTTTCTATTTTTCTCTCACTCACTCCCTCCATCCCTCCCTTCTTCCCTTCCTTCTTTCCTCCTTCCTTCTCTCTCTCTCTCTCTCATTACTGAGGCTTGAACTCATGATCTCATATTCTCTCTTGACCTTTTCCACTCAAGTCTCTACCATTTGGGCATACCTCTAGTTCTGGCTATTTGATGGCTAATTGGAGATAAAAGTCTCATGGAATTGTCTGCCCAGGCTGGCTTCAAACTGTGCTCCTCAGACATGAGGGTCTTGAGTAACTAAAATTATAGGCATGAGCGCCTTATGCTACGTTTCTCTTATTTCTTTCTAAATTTTTATAATAATAAGCAGACTTCATATTTTAGGAAGGCTCTGCTAACCCGAGCAGGAACACAGATTAACAATATTCCTTTGATATATTGTTCTTGTGCCCTGGAGTCAAACTACAAAACCATACACTATTGTGAATTATTCCTTTTTATCTTATTTTGTCTTTTTCCTGTATACTTTCTTTTTAAATTATTATTTAGTGTTACTATAAAGATGATGTACAGAGAGGTTATAATTACTAGAATTAGATAATAAGTACATTTCCTTTCCTATAGTGTCTGTCCTTCCTTCTTTCTCTCCCAGTTGCTTCATCCATGAGTTGTATAGTTCACTTCTATCAGTGTCCAGTGAGCTCCACTGCTGCACTTTTTCACCCTTTTTCCCCAGAGTTCTGTACCCTCCCTCACACCTTCCCAATAAGATATACAAATGAATACACCTGTGTACTTTTTATGCTATTAGACAAATAGAAAAACCCTCTCACTGATCATTTCTAAATGTTCCGAATTGAGATGGGATCCACACATAATGCATTTCTCAGACCAATTACAGAAGGGATTGGTAAAGCTTTCTTTGAAAAGGCAAGCTAGTAAATACTTTCATCTCTGAGCTATTTGGCTCCTCTTACCTCAGTTTTTCTCTCCTGCCATAGACCTCATAAAAATAAGGAGCTAGTAGATACAATACAATAAAACTTTATTGAAAATGCTATATAAAATTTGAATTCATGTATTTTTCTGTCACAACATATTTTGTTTTTAAAGACTTTTTTAAAAAGCTATTTCACAGTAAAAAAAAAAAAAAAACAACACCGTATCTGTGGGCAGTACAGAAATAGGCAGAGATCTGTGTGTGGATTTAGTAAACTGATCCCTGAATTTTATGATAGGAAATCTTTTATGAAGCACTGAAAATATTTTTATTAGGCTGCAGCATATCTTCATTCTAAAGTAGTTTTTTAAAGTCCATCTCACCATATTTCCTACAGTAGTCTTTTATAAGTCAGCAGCATTCTCGCTGTTTTGTGATGCTCTCTCTGGCATTAGTTTTGTTCCCCAATGCCATACTCTTAGTAAAATGAAAGAAGTTTGAGTGAAGGAGGAAATGAATCAAAGCAGGGATGAGGAGTTAGGTATATGGTGCATAACATAGATAATTGTAAAATTCTACTTGACTAAGGATTGCATTCTCACCCAGTACCAGAGTTTGATAAGAGAGAAAACATTTTGAACTAAATATAATTCCATTTTACTCCTCTTTTGATGTTTAAAAAGTAAAAAAAAATGTCATTAGGAAAAAAACCAAAGATGTCAGTCAGGATATTGAGGCTCTATCAGTGGCTGGTTCATTCTTGTGTTAGATAAAACAAGACTGTTACAAATCTACTTTGGACCAATTGTTCTTGCAGCAGTATGACTGATTTTGAAATGTGAACAGCCATCCATTCATTACTTACTCTTGATAAAAAGATGTAGGAAGGAGAAATTGTGTGAATTAAAATGAATCTTCTTTTATAAGAGAAAAGTGTGTTTATAGCTTTTGTCCCCTGTCTAGGGCATGTTTTCATGTTGGTAAAATAATTTAAGAAAATATTCCTAAATAATTCAGCCTAACATGGGATTCAAAATTGATTCTAGTCAATAAAAATCTCCATCTTTAACTGGGCATTGGTGGTGTATGCCTATAATACTAACTACTCAGGAGTCTCAGATCTAAGGGTCAAAGTTTGAAGCCAGTCTCTGACAGATAAATCTGTGAGACTTTTATCCACAATGAATCAGCAAAAGCCAGAAGTATGGCTTAAGAAATAGAGTACCAGACTTCAGAAAAAGACAAACAAGAGCACAAGGCCTGAGTGTATACCTGTGTATTGGGATACACATACACAGACATTCCCATTTTTAATAATTTTGAACACTAGAGATGTTTATCACAGTTGCATAGTTATATTTTTGTATTCACGTAGACAATGAGGTAAAATTTTCTTAACATTAGAAAACAATACTGTCTTGAAAACTATGATGCTTTTGGCTTAGCAGCTCTGAACATGTATTGAGCAATGCTCAATCAGAAAGAAATAGAAAATACTTCAGTTCAGAGAATTATTTATAGTCTATAGAATGTGGCCAATAGGCTTTTGGAGGATTTAGGCTCTTACAAGGGAAACAATCCGTATCCATTAGAATCAACTGATGGACTGAATTTCTGGCCTTGACTTGGTCCAGTTAAACGAAGGAGAAGCTGAATAATTGATCCATCAGCTAAACCAGCTGAGACCACTGCTGTCCTTTGGTATGGAGGAAAAGTTCATTGGGAAGAGGTCAAGTTTACCAGCTAGGCCTTTCCAAATCTGCCCTGCAGAACTCCAGTTCCATTCACCAGAGTTCTGTAATAAAACCAGTTTAGGACACCTTGTAAGGACTGCCTTGCCATTGCAGGAGGGAAGAAGAGATTTGATCATAGTGTTCTAGACAGAGGGCTCAGCAGCCCTAGTGTAGAGGTCCAAAGCAGGAATACGCTTGTTGGTCTTATGTTCTGGTCTGTGTTTCAAGAAGTTAAACTTAAATAATACTTGGTTAGCCTAAGATGTTATTACAGCTCCTGATTTGTACATATGGAAATTCTTCAAAAATACAGGCTGAAATTCAGTATATTCCCTTAATAAAATTCTCTTTCCCTTAGATGGGCAAATTTCCCTTAGGTGGGTGATTATGACCTTATATTCTAAATTTAATGTTTTTACTTTTACAAGGCTTTTGAGGAATCTCAGTTGAAGGAGAAATAAAATATTACCATTCCAAATTTAGGGGGAAGAATATTCACTTAACTAAGTCAGCCCGAAGGATCATTAATGCCCAGCCCAAATGATGCTGCACCTGATCGGTTTCTTATGGTTCTATTGGGGAAGTGACAGAGACAGTTCAGAGGGCTCTGGTTTCTGTTCCCTTCCATTGGTGCAATGAGTACATGCCACGTGACATGTTTACAAGTATGTTTTTAAAAGATAGGGTGTGACCGCCATACCAGATTATGGATCATAAGTTAGCTCAGCATTTCTTTACCTCAGAATCACTAAGACAACTCATCCTTATGGGGAGCTGTCTTCAGACGTTTCACAGCATCCCTGGCTTTCATCCATAAGACAGATGCCAGTAGACAGCTTCTCCTTTCCGTGGTAGTGATCATCACAAGTGTCTCTCCACAATACCAAATGTCTGCTGGGGATTAAATCATCCCAGCTGGAAACCACCATGTCCACACAGCTCTGTGGAGGGGATACTTTCATAGACTATTATCTGGTGGACTATATCTCTTCCAATATATGAATTGAGCCTTTAATCACTTTCACCACACATGATTCATTTCTGTGGAAAGAACCTTACAGTTTGGCTTCCTAGTTACAAACCTGCTGTTCATATCATGGTTATACTTATTTAAATTAGTTCCTATATGGTAGAGGCCTAATTCACTATTATGCCATCCAAAGCATGTTATAGGCTTCAGTTTCTGCTGTTCCTGGGCAGAGTTTGAAGCAAAATCAACTTGGGTGCCATAACATCTCGTATAGTAGTCAAATGATAGAAAAAAATGTGGTTTAAAGTCACAGAGATGTAAGACCAATGGAAGAAATAAGGAAACCATTTTGGGGAGGTATTTGATTTTGTTTGAATGTATGATTTTCATATATGAATATTTATATAAATATATGTCCCTATTTTCCTAAAGATAATTTTTTTGTCAGAAGCAGTCTGTAAGCACTTCAGAACAATGACAAAGGGAGTATTTCCAGTGCTCATCCTTTAACACTGGATTCTTTGGTCCACATCTTTATTTTCTGCTGAAAGGTATTTGGAGGACTAAAAAATACAGTCAACTAAGAGATCAACTTATAAAATTAATGCTTTGTATATTGAGCCTGGAGAGATCATGTAAATGTGCATGAGCTACTGTTGAGGCCTTTTGTTAGCATAATATATATATACATATATGTATATCAATCAAATTATGTCATGTTGCTAGATCAACTTATGTAAATAACAAATTGGCTTTTCTCACATTGTACAATTTACTCCCTCCCCCATTAGCTCTGATTTAGTGGTATTTCTTATTATTTAGAAGAGAAGACAATTGGAATAAACTGTTCAGAAAGAAATCTTCAGGCATTGACTTTTTCCACAAAATCATATATGTTTGCACACACAGTAAAAGGTGGAAAAAAGGAGAAAGTGACAGGGAAAGGAAAATAGAAAGGGAAGAGAGAAAATAAAGCTAAGCAATTGCTAGAAAACACAACCCTAACCCAGGAGCCAGTGGATCACGCCTGTAATCCTAGCTCCTCAGGAGGCTGAGATCTGAGGATCGCAGTTCAAAGCCAGCCCAGGCAGGAAAGTCTGTGAGACTCTTATCTCCAATAAACCACTCAGAAAACCAGAAGTGGTGCTGTGACTCAAGTGGTAGAGTGCAAGCCTTGAGCTGAAGAGCTGAGGGACAGCACCCAGGCCCAGAGTTAAAGCCCCATGACCAACAAAGGGAAAAAAAAGAAAGAGAGAGAAAGAAAAAAAAGAAAGAAAGAAAGAAGGAAGGAAAGAAAGAATACAAGAAAAAGAAAGAAAGAAAGAAAACACAACCCTTTGCACCTATTTTATTAAAACAAAGCTAAAAAGGGAAGGACATCACTACTTTTTAAAGGAAGGAACTAAAGCTTAGTGCACATGATTGTAAGATTCAGCAATGACGTAGGGTGAGAGACTAGCAATCCTTCGTGGCTTGGAGACCATAGTATAGAGACAGGCCCTGCCTCTGGACAGGAAGCTGAGCAAAACTGAATACAACTGTTATATATGTTGAACTGTCAGATGTGTTAGCACATGTCACCCAACTTTTGAAATCAAATTATAATCTCAGTCATCAGGACTGGCCCAGGGAGTGATGCAGTGAATATTTACAAGTCTTGAAAGCAGACCTACATTTGCCATCCCTTCATTGTAAGATCAGAGGCATTTCCCTTTGATCTGGAAGTTGTGATCAGAGAAGCATGCTATGGGACATTGAAGAAAACTAAACATATACTCCCTGCCCAGTAACGCTTTTAATCTATTAGGATACAAGTTCTAGGGAAAAAAAGAACTCTCTCAAGAGAGAATCACTTTTCATGAAAACTATGTTCAGGAGGTACCAATGAATATTTACTTTTGGTCTTGTTAATATTCAGGCTGAGAATTTAAAATGGCTAAATATTATTTGCATGCATAGGTTTAAATTTTATATTTTTGTTTACCTGCTTTTTAGTGAATGAGCTAACTGACTAAAAACACTGTCACAATTTGTAAACATTTTCTTACCTATTACATACTACTTTGAAGTAATTGAGAAATAAATTCCATATACTGCAATAATCTATTGAAAACATTCATTGCATTGTAGTATCTCACTTCTATTAAATATTAGCTTATTTAGAGCTCTGTGTGTGTGTCTAATTCATCTTCAGAAACATAGTGTATAGCATAAAGTAGGAACTCAAAAAGTGCCAAAGTGAATCAAAAACAGAAATGTGATATTCAGATCAGTAGATTGTATGCCATTTGCAATTAAAGTAAGGTCACATTAAATAAGTTTATTAATTGTAAAATGTCATCTTTTCTTTCCCCAAGAGATGACCAATGTGGTTCTTATAAGTCTACCTAAAAAGACACATCCCCAGATATGTAAAGGATGAGTATCATTTTGGTATCTCCTTTCCTAGAATGTCCATCAATCCTATTTCCTTTTATTTTGCCTGGAAGAAAAGATTCTTATGAACAATGAAGCTTGTTGTTACTATGTATTTATTTATTTCTATATCCTCTAGTTCCCAAAGGGAGCTCTATTAAAAAGTTACTTGATAATTATGTGCCTAGAAACCATGCTGGCCTGAGTCTTTTGGTCCCTTTGCCTGCTCTTTTCCTAAGAAATTATGCTCTGAGTTGCTTTCCAACTCTTGTTGCTAACAACATGTCAGGTAAATAATAAATGAAGCTATAAATATATATATATATATATATATATATATATCTTATGTGCCATGGAAGACTTACTCTGAATAAATAGAAAGGCATTCCTCGGATAGCAAAAGAGGTTTTGAGGAATATTTTCCATCAAGCTTGCCAAGCTTATATGATACATACCAAATGGACTTACCCCAAGCAACTTTTTCTATTACTGCCATGAATGTGTTTTGCTCCACCAACCTCCACTTTGGATAAGAGGAGTCATGGAAGTAAAATATGGCTTAGCCAGTAAATTCAGAAAATGCTGACCAAAAGTAGAAAACTGAATCAACAGGATCTAAAATAGTGTTGCTTGGTAATGGATGCATTTTCACGTTCAAACTTCTTAGACTGTGACGTTTTAGAGAAAGCAGCTTGTATGAACCTTCATTTCAATAGATGGTAAATCTTTTTTAATCTCAGTTTATCAAATTTTACCATTCTTTGTGTGTATGTGTACATGTGTGTTTTCTTAATACATTTAACTATAGTGAAAACACATGGTTTACTATAAATAAAATTTGTACATAATATTAATCTTTCCAAAGCAAGGATCAGCAAATATTCTGTAAAGGGTCTAATCATATTTTTATCTATGCAAGCTGGACCATTTCAGTTGAAATTCAAGAATATGAAACAAATGGACGTGGTTGTATTCCATTAAAATTTTATTTTCAAAAACAAATGGAGAACGACGGAAGAGGTAACTTCGATCAAGGTGTATTGTACTCATAAACTAACATGTTGAGTTGAGATTTCTTTGTATACTACTTAATGATAATTAAAAATAAAATAATAAAATAAATGCATAAATAAAAGAAAATGAAATATGTCATGCTAGGTATTGATCCCTAACTTACAGTTGGCTGTTTCTCAGTTATGTTTGTATACATGAATATATAAGCAACTTCAACTTTAAGAAATGTTTAAATTATTTGGGGGGGTTGTTCTTCTTTTCCTCAGGCCACATGTCAACCAGCTCGCATTACCAAACAAGCAGGTAATGCCTGTGTCAACCTGGAGCATTGCATCCCCTCCGCACCTATTTCTCTTAGCAGACCACCTCACTAAGTCGCTTGGTGAGAAAACTCACTGGAGAAAGAAGACAGAGATGTGTGGCCAGAATGACTTAGCATACTTCTGCCTTGCTTGCAGCTCTTGAAAAAGCTCCCAAGCTCTATGGGCCATGAGGGCTGGCTTTGGGCCCAAGGGCTAGAGTGGGTATCACATATCTAATGCATTAGCTGACTTCTGGAAAGGCAGAGGGTTTTTAAAGTCTCTTAACTTCTAAATGCAGCACATAAATGGAGTTCTATGAATATTTAATTTAAGTGCAAGACCTGAAGTTCCTTACAATTAGCATGACTATTGCTTTCAGTAGAGAGAGAATTTCTTTTGAGTGTCACAGGATTCTTTGTGTACTCTTTGTTTTCCTCATTTCAGAATTTTCTGTAAGCTGGGTCATGACCACTTTTATAAAGTACTCAAAATCTATTGTCTTTTTTGGTATATTAAGCACATCTTCTCCATTCATTAGTCAAGAAGTAGAACTTTCAGGCTATAGTTCTTAAATTGCTAGTTGTCTTCCTTTTTATAACTGTAGTTAGGCTCTAGCAGACCCTTGATAATTAGGCTTGACTAATGGACTAGCAGTTAGAGCTGCAGAATTCATCTACTTGCCTATAAAATGAAATGAGAAGCTTTCTAGAAGAGCATTCTGGATTGAAAATCTAGACAATCATTTGCCCTTTGATATAAACTTGTAGAATAATGCTCTGGTATATAATAGACTCTCAAAAATGCTTCATTGAATGAATTCTAAGGTCTTAATCCTAGTTTTCTCTAACAGCATTGTCTAGATAAGGTTTTTAAATACTTTTAAGTGTTTCATCATTTTTAACATGAGAAAATTTTATGAGGTGATTTTAGAACCCTTTATAGCTCTATAATTTGATACTTTTCTATCTTCACATCTGTTTGGTACTGATATGTCTTACAAAATATTAAAAATCTACCTCTAAGAAATACAATGTTAGGTAGGAAAGCAACAGGAATACATGAAATAATTTGAAAAATAAAATGAATCTTATAATGAAGAAGAGATGGATTATTATGGATGTGGGAAGAATTGTTGGAAAAGGAAAATTTGGAATAGGTCATTAATAGTCAAATAAGTCTGCTAAAAAGGAAAATGGGATTTTTTTATGAGGTTTACTATGGGGAAATATTAAGAGAACATGAAAACCAGCCTAGACTGATGTACACTGTAAAAAGCTGTTGATTTGACAATCCCAAATTTATAATCTTACTCAGGAGCCTGAGAGTAGAGGACTGTGACTCCAAGCCAGCCCAGGAAGAAAAGTTTACGAGAGTCTTATATCCAATTAGTTACTTAAAAGTGGAAGTATAGCCCAAATGACAGAGTGCTAGCCTTAAGCAAAAAAGCAAAGGACAGTGCCTAGGCCCTGAATTCAAGCCCTAGTACGGATACACAAAAAAGAAGAAGGAAGAGGAAAAGGAGGAAGAGGAGGAGGAAGCCTCTTCACCTCCACTTTGCTCCTCCACTACCCCTTTAGACTCTGTAATGCAAGTGTAAAGTTTTCAAAGCTCAAGTCTTTCCCTGACACTATAGTTGTAATCCAGCATCTGAGGACAAAGGGACAATCCTTTCACAAGCATTGCCAGTCCTCACTTCATGCCTCCTTCTGATGTTTGCCTCAACAAAATCTGATTTCTCTCCATTCCCTGAGCATGTCTGTTCATACATGTAACATAGCATGGGCTGCCACAGGTGGGAGAGTCTTTTTGGATTAAGACAGTACTACATTTCTCTTTCAATAATGTACTTGTCACAATGACTGGACAACATAAGAACTTCCATGTCAACAATTGTGCAGAAACAATCCCTTTGTGCATAAGAACATGTGTTTTCCATCTATCTCTAAATGGTTAGGATATATATCTCACACAATCTTCGTTGATTTAAGACAAATCCACTTTCCATAGGACAGTTAAAATGTATGAATACCCCATGTACTTACAACTCTCTCCAGATACTTTACATATGGACAACTTCTAAAAGAAAATTTCATTCCTGTTTTAGCCAAAGTTTATGACCATTTGATAGAGGTTGGTAGGATTCTAAAGCCAATACAAAGGTTTCTTTAGTTTGTTTTGTTTCTGAGGGCTTGAAATCAGGGCCTTGGGTTCTTGCTTAGCATTTTCATTCAAGGTTGGTTGTCTACCACTTGAGACACAGCACTATTTCAAGTCTTTTTCTGGTCAATCCATTTCTGGCTCAACTAGCTTTGAACCATAATCCTCAAGTCAGCCTCCTGAGTAGGATTATAGATATGAACCACTGATGCCCAGTTTAATAAAATATATTTTCAGTACATTATTGTTTATTTTAAATTATTTCATTTTATTTTATTCTTCTTTTTTTAAAACCAGTCATGGGGCTTGAACTCAGGGCCTGAATGCTGTCGCTGAGCGTTTTTTGCTCAAGGCTAATGCTCTACCACTTTGAACCACGGAGTTTTTTGCCTGTTTACTTTTTCACAGGAGCTGGGGTTTGAACTCAGGACATTATGCTTGCTCAGTTGACTTGATAGGCTGGTACTCTATCACTTGAGCCATACCTCCAGTCTGGCATTTTAATCAGGAGATGGAATCTCACAAACCTTTTCCCCCTGGCTAGCGTCAAACTGTGATCATCCAAATCTGTACCTCCTTAGTAGTGAGGATGACAGGCACAAGACACCAGTGCAGGGTCAGCATTGTTTTGATTGAAACTCAAAGTGTCGTGTAGAGTACAACTTGACTCATGCCTCTAGCTCTTCACCAATTATTTAATTACTAAGGTTTGTCTATTGTGGGAAGAAAATGATATATCATTTACTTAAAGAATCTTTGATGAAGTTTAACATCTTTGAAAATAGTTATTGTCCTGTACATCATGTTCACAAAAAATTAAAATTAAAATTAAAAAAAGAAAATAGTTATTGTCATTACTCCTATCTCTATAAATATTCTTTACGTATCTTTTATTTATTTTATCATTTTAATGCTTGTTTGTTGTTTCATTACTCTCTTGGACTCATTATATATGCAATATAATCTGGATAATATTTTTGCTAAATGTAAATTTAAACGTACTGTTTTGTTTCTAAACAATCTCAAAGGCTTTCATACATGTAGAAGTTTATAGAATAGGATTCTATACCCATCCATCTTGCTGGAATCTTCTGTCTATAATTTTAAAGTTAGTTTCTGTGGGAATAAACCTATTATCTTGACACAAAGACGATTTCATCTTTTCTAATCCCATAACTTTTGTTTGTTTATTTGTTTAGTGGGATTGAGGTTTGACCTCAGGGCCTTGTGCTTACTAAGGAAGCACTCAACCACATTTTTTCTCAGCTATTATTACATTTAGCGTCTCACATTTATGGCCAAACAAAGCCTAGGCTTTGATGCTCTAATTTATGTCTCTTATGTAAGTGAGATGAGAGGCACATTCACTGTGCCTGATTTGTTGAGTTGAGATGGGATCTTGCAAACTTTTTCCCCAGGCTGGTATGTAATCTTTCTGATTTCATCTTCTAGAGTAGGTAGGATTACAGGCACGAGCTACTAATTTTTTTATTTTCTATTAGATTGGCTAACATATTTCAGTCAGTAATGAGCAGGTAATAGACTCTTTATATTATTTATGAGTAATATAGGACCATTTCTAATATTCAACTTGTGTGTGACTTTTTTGTGCAGGTTCTAGGGCTTGAACCCAGGGCCTGGATGTTGTCCTTGAGCTTCTTTGTCCTCAAGGCTAGCACTCTACCAGTTGAGCCACAGCACCACTGCATGATTTTTCTGAGTAATTTATTGGCCATAAGAGTCTTACAGACTTTCTGCCTGAGCTGGCTTCGAATTTTGAACCTCAGATCTCAGCCTTCTGGAATTACAGGCAGGAGCCATTGGTGTGAACCTGACTATTTCTAGTAGATATCATTGTTTTGGTAAGGCATCTTTCCAAATAATGCTAATTTGCTGAGAATCTCTCACTGGTAATATGCTACATGGTTTCCTTACTCATCGCTGTTGTCCTAGTAACAAATAATAACAAAGAGTAATATGGATTCAGGTCTTCAGGACTGATCTAGGTACTATAAAAATTATCTCATTAATGTCTAAAATGACCATACTACCATAAGGAAACTGGAATTTCTCATTTCAAATACTGCATTTTGTATTTTTTCAAATGCAGTTATGCTTATTTGGTAACATTTCATTCACTATTTTTTTTATTAATTCGATAATTGGCAATGCTGAAATTCGAACTCAAGGCCGTATGCTTCCAAGGCAAGCACTCTACCACTTCAATTATATTTTTATCCTGTTGGTTTTAGTTGTATTTGGATAGTTGTAGACTGTGGGCCACTATGCCAACCCTCATTTCATAGTTTTAAATTTATATTCAGAACTGAGATTAGTTAAGTCTGACATGGAATTAGAGGTTAGCTGTTTGGATGATTGGCATACATAATGTTATGGGTAAGTATTCTTTCTTCCTTTTTTGTCTCTGAAGCATCATGTACACAGGAATACATGCATATGTGTACTTTTATAATTATGTATGTATTGAAAAATATATTTGTATAGCAACAGACACATCTTTGTGAATGACTAATGAAGCACATACCGGATCTCCCTAGATCTCATGATGTTCTTAAATGTAGAGCTGGACTTCCATTGCATTCCTCTTTTATGAATTAATGATAATAATCAATAATATATATTTTACAAGAACATTGTCTAATCTAACATATACATTTAAACTTATATGAAATTTTTCTTTTCTTTATCTCCTATTTTTGTTTAAATCTTGAATTATTTTTATATTTATTTCCCCCTTTTCTCTGAAACTTAGCTTCTTTGTTCTCTTTTTCTTTTTTTTTCTTGAGGTTGATTACTTTCAGCACTTTTTCTCCTTAGGAAGATTTAATTTCAAAAGGTTAGTATTTTTTCTCTACTAATGGCCTTATCAGACACCTGTCTTTCAATTTCCTCAAATTCTACCTTTTATTGAATATGCCTCATATATATGTATATATGTATATATATATATTCTTTCTTTCTGCTTTATTTTATGTACTTGATTTAGAGAGGTAAGAGGAGGAATGTTAATATGTTAATTTCCATTTTCTTCCCACATATCTCCTGAGATCATGAGATTTTAGATACGTGTATCTCCATGTATCTCTTATTGATCTCTTTGGCAACTTCAGAGACAGTTTCAATCAGTTAATTGTATGTACTTAAAAGATGTGCATTCTACTTCTATAGCAACCAAGATATGTCTAGATGTGTTTTTTGTCTACTTCTTATATTCAAATCTAAGATACATTATCTACTTTTTAGAGAGATAAGTTAATATTTCTCTCTATAGCTTTACATATACTTGCTTCTTTGTAATATTTTCTTCTTTAAAAATGTTATTGTTGTCAAGTATCAGTGGCTCATGCCTACAATTCTAGATCTTCAAGAGACAAAGTCTGAGGATGACATTTCAAGGGCAACTGGAGAGCAAAGTCCTGTGATCTGCGCCCCCCCCTGAAGAAATACTCAGCAAGATGCTAGGCTGTGGGTGTAGCTCAGGTGGTAGTACACAAAGTATGAAGACTTTGACTTCAAACTCTTGTACTACATGAGTGCGTGCACACACACACGTTGTTTCTAAATTCCATTTTTTGAATGGATATTGCTTGATCTATGAGACATCTATTTTCTTCATTTTATTGGCTTTATCTTTATATTTGGTAACTTCTTTTAAAAGTTTTTATCTGTCATTCTTTTTAAAGCATTTAGTAATCATGAGAGTTCTTTTTATAACTTTTATTGTGGTAAAATAAGTATAACAGAAATTTTAACATGTAAACTATCTTGACCTACACTTCACAAGTATTAAATATTTTCATATTCTTGTATATCCGTCACTACCATCTTCCTCCAAATATACTTTTATCTTGCACATATGAACATCTATGCAGTTAACTACTAGCTCCTATCACCTCCCCTACTCCCAGGTCCTGGTTTAAAGCACACATTTCTTCTCTCCTAGCTTCTGAGAATCACCAATCTCCTTTTTTTTTTTTAAATTGTGAGAATACCGTACAGAGGAGTTACAATTACATGGGCAAGATAACCACTACATTTCTTATCAAGCATTGTTGACTCCTCTTTGTTTTCCCTTCTCATCCCTTCCCATACTCCCCTTGCCTCCCTCTACCCAATCCTCCCCCCCCCACCAAAGTTGGAAAGTTCATTTTTCAACATAAGGACTTGTGAATCTCATTGTTGCAATGGGTCCACCTGCATCCCTAGTTAAACGATTTGTTTTACAACAGACAAGGAACTCAAAAAATATACTTGGAACTCAAAAAATTAAATCCCCCAACAACAAATCCTCAAAGAAACAACTGCCCAATAAATAAGTGGGTGAAAGACTTAAAGAGAAACTTCTCTGAAGAGGAAAGAAGGATGGCCAATAGACACATGAAGAAATGCTCAACCTCTCTAGCCATAAAAGAAATGTAAATCAAAACAACATTTAGATACCACCTCACCCCAGTTAGAATGGCTATAATCAAGAACTCTAATAATAACAGATGCTGGAGGGGATGTGGACAGAAGGGAACCTTACTACATTGTTGGTGGGAGTGTAAACCTGTTCAACCACTTTGGAAAGCAGTATGGAGGTTCCTCAAAAGACTCCACATAGAGCTCCCCTATGACCCAGCAATCCTACTTTTGGGCATTTACCCAAATGATCACAAATAAGACCATACTAAAGCTACCAACACAACTATGTTTATTGCAGCCTTATTTACCATAGCTAAGATCTGGAACCAACCCAGATGCTCCTCAGTAGATGAATGGATCAAGAAAATGTGGTATATGTACACAATGGAATTCTATGCCTCCATCAGAAAGAATGACATTGCCCCATTTGTTAGGAAATGGAAAGACATGGAACAAATTATATTAAGTGAAGTAAGCCAGGCCCAAAGAAACAATAGCTAATATATGTCTGAGTCAAGCAGGAAAGGTCAGATAAGTTGATGTTAGGGGAATGAACCTCAAGATAAGTATTCAAATGTTTTTTTTCTTTCATGCAATTGTTTCTAACATATTTATAAGATGATCTCTATGTTTCTTTGTATGTCCCTCCCCCATGGTATAACCCCTGCTTTCCAATCTGCTTTCTGTCTGTATGATTTTGATTATTCTATCTAACTTATCGAATTGGAATCATACACTTTTTTCCTTTTAGTATGATGTTAACCAGCTACATCTATGTAGTAACATATCTGGATTCCCTATCTTATAAAAGTATTTGTTTTCATATGTAAAAAAGTATTCACATATGTATTTATTTGCATATGTAAAATACTTTGTCCACTGATACACCTGTGGGTTATGTTCACCATTGTGGACATTGCAAATAATACTGTTATGAACATAAGTATAAAAGATCTTCATCAGTGTTTTCTGTTTTTTTTTCTTTATCTCATCTATAATATCTATCTTGTGGTACAAAATATTATCTTTTTAAAAAAGACAAGTTTATTTGAAATTGAAAGGAAAGTCTGACCAGATTACCCCCAAAATGAGTCTTTCCAGTGGAATCTTGTAACCTAAATTTGCATTAGGGTTGAGGATTCTCTCCTTTTTATGAGATTTCTCACAAATCCTTTAGTGCATTCTGCATTGCTTCCCAGGAGTTAATCTCCTGGGAAAGGTATACTCATTTTACTTTAAAGGGTAGTTAGAGAAAAGACACTGGCTGCTATGACACAGTAGTTAGTGGAATGGAGCCTTCTCCTTTGATCTGAGTGTCCTCAGATATCACTGTTTATCTTTGTTTTAAGAGACTCTGCTCTCCTCTACCTGTTTCCTTTACTCACTGGATAAATAGTAAGAACACAGAATTTTGTAGACACTGGTACAGGAAGTGGTAAAACCATAGTAAACAAAGCAAAATCAAGAAGTTTATGGTTTTGTGAAGGCTTGCTAATATAAAATTTAAAATATAGTAAGTATATGTCAAGTAGAGATAAATGCTTTTTAAGAAATAGGCTGAGACAAGCAGAAAAGGTCATATAAGTTGATGTTAGGCGAAATGAACCCCAAGATAAGTATTCAAATGTTTTTTCTTTCATGTGATTGTTTCTAACATATTTATAAGATGATTTCTTTGTTGATTTGTATGTC
Source organism: Dipodomys ordii (assembly GCF_000151885.1). NCBI lineage: Eukaryota > Metazoa > Chordata > Mammalia > Rodentia > Heteromyidae > Dipodomys > Dipodomys ordii. The sequence continues at coordinate 2,067,526 of NW_012267326.1, forward strand.
CCTCCCCCCCACGATATAACCCCTGCTTTCACTGTATTTGATGTTGGTATAATTTGTGGAGGGGAAGGGAAAAAACAAATCATGTAAATAGGGATACAGGTGGACCCATTGCAACAACAAGATGTACAAGTCGTTATGTCAAAAACGAACTTTACAACTTTGGTGGTGGAGGGGGAGGGGGGAGATGGGGGGACAGGGGAGAAATGGGAAGGGATGGGAAGGGGAAACAAAGGAGGAGGCAACAATGCTTGATAAAAAATGTACTCATTATCTTGCCCATGTAATTGTCACTCTCCTGTACAGTATTTTCACAATAAAATAAAAAAAGAAATAGAAAAGCTTTATTTATTTGCTTTATGTCGGGGTCTAGCAGCTTGAAATTGCAAAAAAGCTATTTGCTTTTCTCAGGAATCCAGCATAGCATAGTTGGATTCTCTGCTTAGCATGTTACATGCCCGAAATCAAGCTGCCACTTAAAGTCACAGGATCAGCTCAGGCTTGCAGTCTACTCCCAAGCTCCTTCAGTTTGTTGGCTTAATTCAAATTCTTTACATTTGTAGAACTAATGTCCAAGTCTCCTTGATGCTTTTCTAACTAGGGAGCTATTCTCAGTTTTTGAAGCCAGGCTGCCTCTCTAACAGGGCAGTTGTCTCCTTCTGTCCTGCAGGGTAAGCTCTTAGTTTCCCCGCAGCTCTTTCTTTTTCTGATCTGTAATTCACATTGAAAGGACTATATGGGGACCGCTCAGGAAAATCTTTCTTTCTGTGCTTAGTAACATTCATTATCTATACAGGCCAGTGAAAACATGCCATATTCAGTCTGGAGGAGTCATCAGTAGGACACAGATCCTTTTGGAATGAGAGCCTTTAGGTCATTGTAGAATTCTGCCTACCTCAGGAGTGGCTATGCCAAGAGCATTTCAGGTAGGATAACACAGGACCGTCTCTAGCAAGTGACGTTGAAATATAGCTATGAGATTTATGGAGGAAAAAAATGTTTTGGTTTTTTTCAGACTGAAGAAAGAGAAAGTACCATTCCTAGAGCCAGAGCAGTGGATGATGTCCTAGAAACAGCCAGGAAGGTCTGCAGTGGCTCAAGCAGAGTGACAGGGGGAGGGAGGGTGGGGAGGATGGGGATGAGGGAAGCCAAGATCGTCTTAGGCCTTGAAGGGCATCATAAAGACCTTGAGTCTGAGGCCAAAAGGTTGCTGTTGTGTGTGAGTAAAGTCACAACTGAAATTCTTTATAGTGGAAAAAATGATTCCTAAAATAGGGGTGTGTTTATGAAACAAATTAAACATGTATTGATTATTACCTTAGAAAGACTGAAGTCTCAGTTACTGGTGACTGCAATAAGGAGGTGGAAGCTTTGATCAGCTACATTTACAGGCTTCATGTTTTGGAATAATAAGCAATTAATGCAAATTGCACATTTTTCTGAGGTGAAGGAAATAGAAATGTCAGGACACACACAGAAATCACATTGCACAGCAATTTTTTCAGCTACAGTAATCATATGCCACCTTTTAGACTTTGTTACCGAAAGTTGTATGCTACCCCCAATTATAACTATGATATAGGATTGTTATCATTAATAGACTGAACATTTTATTTTTAAATTGAATGAAGGTCTTGTTCAACCACTTCAGCCAGATCCCCAGACATTTTTGTTTTAGCTATTTTTCCCATGGACTCTTGTACTTTTTGCCTAGTCTGTCCTCAAACTAAAATCTATCTCTGCTTACTACATAACTGGGATTCTAGCCTTGGTCCACTACACCTCACTTTTGTTTTTAATTTTTGTTCTGTGTATGCATTCTATAATAAGGGACATCTGATGTGATAGGGAATATAAAATTAGTTTCTTTATTTGGGCCACATATTTTCTTTTGTATACAAAACCTACTTTGCTGTATCTATTTATGTATCCCAAAGAAGAAGACCAATACAAATCTTCAGAATCAATTTAATAAATCACAGCTTCTGGCTGCAATGGTTACTGATGTGTGGCCTGCAAAACATTTTATAAAACTGGCAGTTTTCAGACTGTGTAGACACAGATAATCCCATCTATCTTTCTTACCCACATAGCAGTGTTAAAAAAGCAATGGACTGAATTTCTAGGCATTTCTCAGGCTTTTCCTGGATGACTAATGCTGCTCCAAGATCTGACAGCTCCTTTCTCTCATAGTATTCTTTTTTTGCCAAATACTGTCCTTGCTGATTGAGACACCATCTGCTGCCTGTGCAGTGACTGAGGCATCACCAAAACTCTGCTGTCTGATTTATTCCAGTGTCCAAACAACACCCGATTAGTTCTTACACTAATTCCCAATCCAAAGCCCCATGTGTTAGCTTCCTCATTCATTTACACTCAATAGTCATGAGTATGAATGTGTGTGTGGGGGGGGTGGTACTGGTGCTTGAACTCTGGTGCTTGAATTCTCACTCAGCTTACTTGCTCATTGCTGTACCCTGCCTCTTAAGTCATCCTTCCTGTCTAACATTTTGCTGGTTAATTGATGATGGAGTCTTGCAGACTTTTCTACTCAGACTGACTTTGAACTGTGATTTTAGCCTCTCAAGCATCTAAGATTATAGTGTTACTCTCTTTTTTTTGATCCAAAGATATCTCTTTTTTAAAAAAATTCATTTCTGACTCTTCTGGGTACTTCTATTTCTTTGTCTGAAATTTACACATTGAGTAAAAAGCAATTTATGAGAGACACATTAAAAAAGCATTTGGTCTGGGGAGAGAAATATTTACTTTGGAAATTTTATTTGGGTAAATGCTACCTTTAGTCCCAGAGTTCTCATGACATCATGTAGCTGATATTTAGATAAATTATATATTGTACACAAAGTGCATGATAAGAATTTTCTTCTCTTTTTCTTTTTACCTCACTGTTTGCACATGTGTATGTATGTATATATGACATCTATCATGCATAGAATTGTGCCATATGCAATATAATTCAACTATGTGATATTTGCATCATGTAAAATAACTTCCTCTCTTTCCTTTCTCCTCCTCTTCCTCCTCCTCTTCCTCTTCCTCCTCCTCCTTCTCTTTCTATACCCCTCCTTCCTTTGCTAGTATCAGTGTTGGAACTTAGGACTTTGTGCTCTAGGACTTTGTCCTTGCTGAAACTGGTGCCCTACCACTGAAGTAATGTATACCTTTTTTATCCAGTCTAGTTTTGAACTCTGATCCTTTGAAACACAGCCTTTTCAGTAGCTAGGATTATAGGCATGAGGCACTGGTACCTGGCTTAGTTTCTACTTCCATTTCAAATTTCCAGGTCTTTTAGGAGTCTATACATTTCTTACTCCTCAGAGCTACAGAAAAAATTGAGCTACAGAGAAAACTCTTACTACCTCATATCTAAGTGAAGAGCAGAGATGAAGAAAACTCATTATCCACAGATATAGGTGAACCATACTCTCCTATGTTACAAACTATGTATAGCTATGAAGTCATGAATAATATATATATATTTATATTTGTATGCAAATATATGTATAGTTTTCCACCTAAAACATTTTATATGTATTATATATGTATTATGTGTATCGTGCACACACATACATACATATATAAGATGTGGAAGTATACATATAATATTCATACCAATGTAAACAAAATCATAGAGATTTCTTATTCTTTAAGTCTATAGAGGAAAATATGACAGATGAATAGGCTAAAGATTCAGATAGTGATATTTATGTTTAGTGAGATTTTCTTAAAATTGAATTTACCTGTTAGTGTTAGCCCATCACTTTCTCCTTTGTGTAATATTTGAAATTTCATGTTATCCTATCAGTTCATTCTGATTCTTTTTTTTAAAGAACCATTCCTCAAGAACATTATCTAGGATGATATTGACTGCATTACTCTTACTCTGTTAATTTTATCAATCTTATCAATACCCACTATTCACCATCTTGAGGATCTCTGAAATTCACCATTCATCTATTATTTTCTGCAGAAGGAATTTCTTAGAAATTATGAGGTTCTGAGCATCAATGACTCATGGCTATAATCCTAACTATTCAGGAAGCTGAGATCTGAGGACTATGGTTCAAAATCAGCCCAGGGAGGAAAGTTCATGAGACTCTTATCTCTAAATAAACTACAAAAAAAATTGCTAGAAGTGGAAGTGTGATCCAAATGGTATATTGCTGTCCTTGAGCAAAAAAATTAAAAAATCTCTGGAACACTGCCCAGGCTTCCAGGATCAGGAAGAAGGAGGAGGAGGAGGTGGAAGAGGAGGAGGAGGTGGAGGAGGAGG
>NW_012267326.1:2071932-2075331 GCF_000151885.1 Dipodomys ordii
AAGGGTGAGGAGGGGAAGGAGGGAGGAGAAGGGGGAGGGGGAGGAGGGGGAGGGACAGGGGGAGGAGGGAAGAAGAAGAAGCTTTGTCATTCAATGTCTGTTTTCTCAGCTATGTGCTTGTACAATGATACATTTTGAAAGTTGACAATTGGCAACAGACTTTGGGTGAACTAGCAAACCAAAACCAGTCTGCTGCCTGTTTTTATAAATAAAATTTTATTGGCACTCAGTCAACACCCATTCTTCTTCAGATTTTCCATGATGTATTTGGGCTTCAATGGCAAATTTGAGTTGTGGCTATTAAAATTGTAAAGCTGACCAAGCCTGAAATATTTATTTGCTGGTCCTTAAAAAACAAAAATATTTGCCAAACTTTAGTTTAAAAGATTATAAAATGTGTATGGGTTGGGGTGTTGTAAAATATATATGTAATGCTTTTGAACTTCCTTCCAAAAAATTAGGTTCAAAAATATGTTACAATAATAACAAAGGAGATGAAAGTTTAGGAACTGAGTAATGGTTCACAAAATAGTTCTCATTTCAGAGAAACTTTTGAAATTTAGTATAATATTGATAACAAGACATAAGCAGAGGCAGATTTTTTAGTCAACATTCACTGAGTATCTATTGGTATATTTAAATAGATGGAAGGTTGGTTGTGTTGGGAATCAGTACTTAATTATCTGACATTAAAAAGAGCTTTCAGGGCTGGGAAGTTGGCTCAGTGGTAGAGTGCTTGCCTCACATGCATGAGGCCCTGGGTTCAATTCCTCAGCAACATATAAGCAGAAAAAAGCCAGAAGTGGCACTGTGGCTCAAGTGGTAGGGTGCTAGCCTTAATCTGAAGAGCTGAGGGACAGTGCTCAGGTCCAGAGCTCAGGCCCCACACCGACAAAAAAAAAAAAGAACTTTCACTGTGGGGTGACTTTCATGGCTGAAGAAGAGTGCATTGTTTCCTTCAGAAAGAAAGTCCCAAAACATCTCTGCCCTTTGAGAGGGGATTCAGCAAGTGGTAGTGATCATATAGGGAACTAAATGCCAAGGGCAACAACTCATAGTATGTTGCTCTGAATGAAGCTGGGGAACAATCATTTTATATAATTTTCTCACTAATCTACCATGTCTTTGGCCAGGAGAAATTAAGTTTTGGAGCATTGGGTCTAATTCATCTGCTCATCAACTCAAGATTTTATTAATAACTTTGAGGGTAACCTGGAGTTTCCACCTTCTTAATTCTAATAATTTGCATAGTTTCAGTAACTGATGACTCCTAAATCTCTGGCACAGAGATTCCTATAGAAATCAGACCTACAGACATATTAAAAAATGATATTTACGTATAGACCTTGATAATTATTATTCTCCATGAGGGGAGGGTCTGTGTCTTTCTTTTCTCTTGGTTATAGACACACACTCTACATAGTATAGTCTACATTATAGTTCCTCATTGGATGAGTGCCCAATGAATGAATAGATGGATAATTCCTATGAAGCACCATTTCCTAGAAATGGAACTAAGTGCAGAGATAAGATTATCATTAACTCAGAAGATAGCATTATTCATGATCTAGCATTGAAACTCCTTTTAAAACAGACAAACTAGCTTAGCTCTTGATGATAAACCATTAAGAGACTTATAAGAATCATTTTCCACTTATCTTCTTGTCATTTTTATAGGCTAATTCCATTTGGGGTAAATCAGCCCATTCCAGTCTCGTTACTCTGGGCTGTGGGACTGTCCTCTAGGGAGGTTCTATGTGATTTTAACTTCCAGTACACTCATGTAGGAGCAGTAGTGTGCTTGGGCTCATTGAACATGCACTGAGCCAGAAACTGCTGTAAGGGACTTTTAGTGTGGACAAGAAAAATAAGTGTTGGAATCAATTATTGAGATATAAAAAAAATTAGCCTGTACTAGGTTGAGTTTCTTCTCTTTTTTTCTTTTTCACTTACGTAGAAGAAGGTCAGAAAAAGGGAGATAGAGTAAAGGAATGGAGAATATGAGGGAAGGCATTTACACATTCCATTTCCCAAGAAGGGTTATATGATTTCATCTTTTAAAGTAATAATAAAGCCTAGTGCTGGTGGCTCACAGCTTTATTCTAAGCCTATAATCTTATAGGCTGAGATCTGAGGATCATGTGAAAGCCACCTGGGACAGGAAAGTCTATGACACTCATCTCCAAAATGCCAGAATAGCCGTGGAAATTTGGTATAATATTAACAACAAGAGATGAGAAGAGGCAGATTTTTAATAAACATTCACTGATTATCTATTGATATAATTAGATGGAAAATTTACTTGGGTTTAGGATCAGTCACCTACCATGCTTCCAGAAGATCTAGCACAGTGGTTTGTATATACTAAGTTGATAACATCTACTACTTTTAATTTTATTTTTTTAATCTTTTTTTTATTGTGAAAATACTGTACAGAGGGGTTAAAATTACATGGGTCAGATAATGAGTACATTTCTTATCAAGCATTGTAGCCTCCTCCTTTGTTTCCCCTTCCCATCCCATCCTCCCCCCACTCCCCACCCAACCCTCCTCCCCACCACCCACCAAAGTTGTAAAGTTCGTTTTCAACATAACGACTTGTACATCTCATTGTTGCAGTGGGTCCACCTGTATCCCTACTTAAATGATTTGTTTTTTCCCTTCCCCTCCACAAATTATACCAACATCAAATACAGTGAAAGCAGGGGTTATACCAAGGGGAAAAACATACAAAGCAACAAAGAAATCATCTTACAAAAATGTTAGAAAGAATCGCATGAAATAAAAAACATTTGAATACATATTGTAGGGTTCATTGCCCTAATATCAACTTATCTGATCTTTTCTGCTTGACTCATACATATACTAGTTATTGCAAATAGGGAAAACCATGGGACCTATGCTTCTTTGGGCCTGGCTTACTTCACTTAATATAATTTGTTCCAAGTCTTTCCATTTCCTAACAAATGGGACAATGTCATTCTTTCTAATGGAGGCATAGAATTCCGTTGTGTATATATACCACCTTTTCTTGATCCATTCATCTACTGAGAGGCATCTGGGTTGGTTCCATATCTTAGGTATGGTAAATAAGGCTGCAATAAACATAGTTGTGTTGGTAGCTTTAGTGTGCCCTTGCTTGTGAACATTTGGGTAAATGCCCAAAAGTAGGATTGCTGGGTTATAGGGCGGTCTATGTGTAGTCTTTTGAGGAACCTCCATACTGCTTTCCAAAGTGGCTGAACAAGTTTACACTCCCACCAACAATGCAGTAAGGTTCCTCTGGCCACATCCCCTCCAGCATCTGTTATTGTTAGAGTTCTTGATTCTAGCCATTCTAACTGGGGTGAGGTGGTATCTCAATGTTGTTTTGATTTGCATTTCTTTTATGGCTAGAGA
>NW_012267326.1:2075416-2196156 GCF_000151885.1 Dipodomys ordii
TAGATATGAGACCCTTGTCTGTTGTATGGCTAGTGAAGATCTTCTCCCAATCCGTGGGCTTTCTATTGATCTTGCTAGCTATGTCCTTTGTCATGCAGAAGCTCTGCAATTTCATGCAATCCCATTTGTCCAATCTTTCTTTGATTTCTTATGTTTCTGGGTTTCTATTAAGAAAATTTCGGCCTGTGCCAAGAAGACTTAGGGTTTCTCCTATTCCATCCTGTAATGTTTTCAGAGTGTCTGCTTTGACTCCCAGGTCTTTGAGCCATTTGGAGTTGATTCTGGTGCAGGGCGATATATAAGGATCTAGCTTTAGTTTTCTACAAGTAGTTAACCAATTTTGCCAGTACCATTTACTGAAGAGGCTGTCTTTCTTCCATTCTATTTTTTTTAGCTCAAAGATTAGATGGCTATAGGTTTGTAGGTTCATTTCTGGGTTTTCAATTCTATTCCATTGGTCCTGAAGTCTATTCTTGGGCTTTATAGTAGAGTTTGAAATTTGGTATTGATATTCCTCCAGCACTGTTCTTTCTGTTGAGGATCGTTTTTGCTATTCGGGGTCTTTTATTGTTCCATATGAATTTTTGATTGCATCTTCTATATCCTTGAAGAATGAGGTTGGAATATTGATCGGTATCGCATTGAATTTGTAGATAGCCTTGGGAAGTATTGCCGTTTTCACAATGTTGATCTTTCCAATTCAGGAGCATGGGAGTTTTTGCCACTTTCTAAGTTCTGTTTTGATTTCCTTTTTCAAGTTTTTAAAGTTTTCATCATAGAGGTCCTTCACTTCTTTGGTTAAGTTAATTCCTAGGTATTTTATTATTTTTGGGGGGTTATTAACAAATGGAGTTGCTTTCGTAATTTCAGCCACACTTTTCTCATTGTTGGCATACAGAAAAGCCATTGATTTTTGAGGGTTAATTTTATACCCTGCTACTTTGCCAAAGTTTTGGGAGTGGAGTCTATGGGATTCTTTAAATACAAGATTCTTTAAATACTTCTTCTTTCCCTATTTGGATCCCCTTTATGTTTGCATCTTGTCTTATTGCTGTAGCTATGCATTCTAATACTAGATTGAAGACAAGTGGAGAGAGTGGACATCCCTGTCTTGTTCCTGAGTTAAGAGGAAATAGCTTTAGTTTTTCACCATTAAGTATAATGCTGGCTGTAGGTTTGTCATATACAGCCTTTATTGTATGGAGGAATGTTCCCTGGATTCCGAATTTTTCCAGAACCTTCGTCATAAAGGGATGTTGGATCTTGTCAAATGCTTTTTCTGCATCTATTGAGATAACCATGTGGTTCTTATCCTTGCTCCTGTTGATGTGATGAATAATATTAATTGATTTGCATATATTGAACCAGCTTTGCATCCCTGAAATGAATCCTGTTTGATCGTGGTGTATGATTTTTTGGATGAATTGTTGCAGTCGATTGGCCAGAATTTTGTTGAGAAGTTTTGCATCAATGTTCATCAAAGAAATTGGTCTGTAATTCTCTTTCTTTGATGAGTCCCTGCCTGGTTTTGGGATGAAGGTTATGATGGCTTCATAGAATGAGTTCGGTAGTGAACTTTCTCTTTCAATTTCATTGGAGAGTTGGAGGAGTATTGGTGTGAGCTCTGCTTTGAAGGCCTTGTAGAATTCCGCTGTAAAGCCATCTGGTCCTGGGCTTTTCTTAGATAGGAGGGCTCTTATTGCTCTTTCTATTTCAATGCTTGATATGGGCCTGTTAGGATGGTTTAACTCATCTTGGTTTCGTTTTGGCATGTCAATATTTGCTAGGAATAGGTCCATTTCTGCCAAGTTCTCAAACTTATTAGCATAAAGTTTTGAGAAGTATTCCCTTATAATGTTCTGAATCTTGGTTGTTTCTGTGGTCTACTCTTAGTTTTCTGATGCAGTAATGTGTAACAAACCCACAATAATATTCCAGAGTGTGAACATTGTTGAAGATATGACTTCTGGCAGGACTTTTGGAGAGGATACCTGGGACTGTGATTACACCTGACTTAGAGTGAATCCTGTAGTTTATGGGTGATGAATGCCATTTGTCACTTATTACTCTTGACTTAATTCTATGACAAGTGGTCAAGTGCTACCCTTGAGCATAAAAGGAGATCAGGGACAGTGCCCATGCCATGAGTTCATGTCCCAGGACTGGTAGAGAGAAGAAAGAAAGAAAGAAAGAAAGAAAGAAAGAAAGAAAGAAAGAAAGAAAGAAAGAAAGAAAGAAAGAGAGGAAGGGAGGGAGGGAGGAAGGGAGGAAGGAAGGAAGGAAGGAGAGAAAGAGAGAGAGGGAGAGGGAGAGGGAGGGAGGAGAGAAAGAAAGAGAGAAAGGAAGTAAGAAAGAAAGAGAGAAAGGAAGAAGAGAGAGAAGCAAGAAGGAGCGAAAGAAAGAAAACAAGGAAGGAAGGGAGGAAGGAGAAAAAGAAGGAAGGAAGGAGAAGGATTGGGGATCAAAATAGCAAGCCATCTGACAGTGTTAAGAATGATCTTCCCCCTCTCTTCCTCTTCCCTCAAATATTTTAAATAAAAGATACTTAAGTGTCAGAAATTTTGATATACTGCTATTTGTTGTAACCTCAATAACTAAGGTTCTGGTTGTTTTTCAATGAGGCTAGAGTACAGAATTATGGAGGTACATACTCAAGAAAACATGGAGAAATGATCAGGCTAAAATTCATGCCCAGGCTTGAGGATTTTAAGTCTAATGTCATCTGCAACCCGATGATACCTGCCAGATTATTTTCAAGTTAAGAATGAGAATGTGAATGATAAAATATACAATTGCCTCTTCATTATCCACTTTTACAGACTTCAGACATTGTAATTATAAAACAGAATTTTTAGAACCAAAGTCCAAGGCCCCAGAGTACCAAGTTAAAAATAGCCTCTTGCCCCATATGCCAAATAAAAAACCATGATGGGGCAGAGAAAGATTTATTAAGTGGCCCAGCCATGGGAAGATAGCACATCAGTGTGTCTTAGCCATTATAGACATTGACTTTGGGTAAAATAAAGAGGATTGGGGGAAAGAAGTGAGAAGGTATGCATAGCTAAGACAGGCCCAAATCATAGATGTGGCCTGGTTGACCATTCGCTCAGTCTATCTTTAGGGAAGTTCTTGCCAAGTTGCTTTCCTTTATTACCAGAAGAGAACAGGAATAAAGTCACCTGGAAGGTGGTTGCCTGAGTTTTTGCCTTTTTCCTTTAAGATAATAGAAAGAAGACATTGCATTTTTGAGAAACATTTTGTTTTCCATCACAAGATACTTATTAATGAATCCTCTATTTTCAGAGGCTAAGGTGATTGTAAAGTGGCTACACCAGAGAATAGTTGATATCCAAAGGAAAAGATAGAAAGCTGGGGAATTTGTCTTAATCCGTAAGGCCCAGCAAAAGCATCTTTTAGGTTGCTTGCTACAGTTGTATAATTGGAACTTGATAGAAGACCAAACTATTATTGCTCAGTACTAATAAAGGTTCATTCTTCGAGTGGCAGCGAAAGAATGTCATTATATCAGATAGGGGTGTGTGTGTGTGTGTGTGTGTGTGTGTGTGTGTGTGTGTTACCTTGAATGACTTTCTCTGTCTAGGATATTGCTGTAGGAATTGTACAAGCTTGGTGGCCTTGATAGAGATATAATTATGTAAGGAAAGTATGCTTTTATATTTTTATTTTTACTTTTTAATTTTATTAAAATGGTGATATACAGAGGGCCTACTGTTACATAACTAAGGTCATGAGTACATTTCTTTTCAGTGTCACCCCTTCCCTTGTTTTCTCCCACTTTCCCTCCCCCACAACTCCCCTCCATGCCAAGATGTAAAGTTCATTTCCAGCGTAGTATCTAGTGAGTATTGCTCTTGAGTTGGCTCACTGTGTCCCACTATTTCTGTGCTTCCCCTTCACTTCCCCAAAGCAGATAAACTGATATACAAGTTAAAGGGTACCTAAGTCAGAAACAGTGTGACCACAGGAAATAAACCAAAAGAGAAAAACAAACAAAAACTCAAAAGTCAAAAGAAATAACTGCGAACAATACACTAAAAAAGAAAAAAGAAAAACAAAACAACCACATATAAAAAAAACAAACCTGGTTTCCTTACAGTGGAGATCATTTCTATTAAGATCATTTTATGCTGTCATATGTACATACCTATTGACCTATTGTGAAGTGCTGCTAGGACTATCCTAGGCACATAGTAATTATTAGAAGTGAGGGAAACCAAGCAGCATATGTTTCTTTGTGTCTGGATTACCACTTAATATAATTTTTACAAGTCTTTCCATTTCCTTATGATTTGTGTGATGTCATTCTTTCTGATGCAAGCATAGAATTCCATTTTGTATATATGCTACATTTTCTTGAACCATTCATCTACTGAGGGGCATTTGGGTTGGTTCTGTAAATAATGCTATAATGAACATAGTTGTGCTGGTGAATTTTCATGGGCTTGTGATCATTTGGGTAAATGCCCAGGAGTGGGATTGCTGGATCATAGGGGAACTCTATGTTTAGTCTTTTCAGGGACCTTAATACTGCTTGCCAAAGCAGTATTGAACAATGTTATAGTCCCACCAACAGGGTAGTAGCATTCTATTTTGACCACATCCCCACCAGCATCTGTTATTATTTCTTTTCTTGATAATGGCCATTCTAACTAGGGTGAGGTAAAATCTCAATGTTATTTTGATTGCATTTCTTTTATGGCCAGAGATGTTGGGCCTTTCTTTTCTTTTCTTTTTTCTTTTTTTTTTGTCTGTCGTGGGGCTTGAACTCTGGGCCTGGGCACTGTCCCTCAGCTCTTCATCTCAAGGCGAGCGCTCTACCACTTGAGCTATAGCGCCACTTCCAGTTTTCTGGTGGTTTATTGGAGATAGGAGTCTCTTGGTCTTTCTTGCTTGGGCTGGCTTTGAACTGTGATCCTCAGGTCTCAGCCTCCTGAGTAGCTAGGATTACAGGCGTGAGCCACCAGCACCCGGCAATGTTGGACATTTCTTCATGTGTCTATTGGCCATTCTTTTTTCCTCTCCAGAGAAGTCTCTTTTTAATTATTTAGCTCATTTATTAATGGAGCAGTTGTTTCTTTGAGGATCTGTTATTGGGCATTTAATTTTTTGAACTCTAAGAATATTTTGTATATGAGGCCTTTGTCTTTTGTATAGCTAGCGAAGCTCTTTTCCCAATCTGTGAACTTTCTATTTATGTTGCTAGCTATGTCCATTGCCATACAGAAACACTGAAGTTTAATTCAACCCCATTTATTCAATCTTTCTTTGATTTGTTTTTTCTGGATTTTTATTTAGGAACTTTCACCCTATGCCAAAGAGCCCTAGTGTAACTCCTATCCCTTTCTGTAATATTTTCAGGCCTCTTACCTTGAGTGTTTGATCAATTTGGAATTGGCTCTGGTGCAGGGTGATATATAAGAATCTAACTTCAGTTTTCTACACATGCATAGCCAAATCAGACAGTACCATTTGTTAAGGTACCTATATTTCTCCGATCTAATTATTTTGGCTCCCTTACCAAAGACTAGGTATCTGTACATCTGTGGGATCCTTTCTGGGTCTTCAATTCTATTCCAATATTACTCAGGCTTGTTCATGTTCTAGTACCAAGCTGCTTTTATAACTATGGCTTTATAATAGAGTTTGAAATCTGATATTGATATTCCTCTAGCACTAAGAATTGTTTTTGTTGGTTTAAATCTTCTTGGTTTCATTTGTGTATATCAATATTAGCTAAAAATTCTGTCATTTATTTCAGATTCTCAAATTTGTTAGCATAAATGTTTGCAAAATATTTCCTTATATTGTTCTGAATTTTGTTTATTTCTGTCATGAGTTTTCATTTTCATCTCTGATTTTATTTTTTTGGGGGTGTGTTCTATTGTTTTTGTTCTATTTTGTTTGTTTTTTGTTTTGGTCAGATTAGCTAAGGGCCTGTTACTATTGTTAATTTTTTCAAAGATACAACTCTTTGTTTTGTTGACACTTGCTATGGTCTTTTCAGACTGTAATTCATTTAATTACGATTTGATTTTAATTATTTGTTTCTTTGTTTTGTTGATACTTGTTATGGTCTTTTTGGACTAATTCATTTAATTACGATTTGATTTTAATTATTTGTTTCTATCTACTAGATTGAGATTTGGCATATTTCTCATTTTCAAGGAGGTTAACTTGTATCATTAAATTGTTGGTTTGAGATTTCTCCAATTTATTGATGTAGGCACTCAGTTATAAATTTTCCTCTGAGTACTGCCTTTCCTGTGTCCCGGAGGAGGTGGTATTTTGTGTGCTCATTTTTGTTAAATATCATGAACATTTGAATTTCCTTTCTGTTATGTTTAATGTCCCACTGTTGAGTCAACAATTTGTTGTTCAGTCTCCATGAGTTACAGATTTTTTACAGTGGCTTTTGGTGTTGAGCTCTAATTTTTTCCACTGTGGTCTGTGAGAATGCAGGGAGTAATTTCAATATTTCTGAATTTGCAGAGATTTGCTTTGTGATCTATTTGAATGTTCCATGTGTTTCCAAAAAGAATGTATATTCTGATTCTTCTGGGTGAATATTCTATGTGTATGTCTGTCAGGTCTAGCTTGTCAATACAGTTGTTTAGTTCTGAGATTTCTCTGCTGAGTTTTTGCCAGGTTGATCTATCCAGAGGCAGCTGTGGTGTATTAAATTCACCAACAACCAATGTGTTTGGATTTATCTGTGATTTCAGGGTAAGTACTGATTGTTTTATGAATTTGGGTGCCCCAATATTTGGTGTATAGATATTTAGAATTGTTAAATTCCCCTGAAGGAGAGATCCCTTTATGAGCATGCAATGTCCTTCTTTATCTCTTCTCACTAATTTTAATTTGAAGTTTTTTTTATCTGATATTAGGATTGCAACTCTGGCCTGCTTATCAGTGAAGTTTGCTTGATAGATTTTATTCCATCATTTCACTTTCAGAATATGTTTATTTTGTGGGCAAACTGTGTCTCTTGAAGACAGCAGATAGATAGACCTGATGCAACTAGTCAATCTGTCATTTATTTGGAGAGTTAAGTCCATTAATATTGAGAATAAGGATTTAAAGATGTTTGGTCTTTCCTTCCATGTTATCCACTTTCTTAGGGACTGTGCCTCATCAATTATTAGTATTATTATCTGTTTCTCTGTCTAAGGGTCATTTCTCTGCCTATATCGTGTTCTTGTTGGATTTCTATTTGTAGAATGTACTTGTGGTTTGGTGGAAATATATTTTTTCAATTTTTCTTTGCTTGTGGAAGGTTTTTGTTTGTCCCTCAACTATGGACAACTTAGCTGGGTACACTATTCTTGGTTGATAGTTGTTTGTCTTTACAGTTCTCCAGTCTCTTCTTCCTTTCATTATCTCTGTTGAGAAATATGTCATTATTCTGATTGGTTTTTTTTTATAGGTGATTGTTCTTTGATCCCTGACAGCTTTAAGGATTCTTTTCTTGTTCTCTATTGATGCTGTGTGGAGTAAAATTGGCCATGGGATGTCCTGTTCTGCTGTGGTCTGTTTGGGGTTCTAAAGGATTTTTGTATCTGAATAGGCCTATAATTTTGGATATTTGGGAAGTTCTCTGCTAGGGTTATGTTAAATATATTTCCTATCCTGTTAACTTCCTTCTCTAGACCTTCTTAAAACATATTAGCATTAAATTAGGTCTTCTGATTGTGTCTTAAAGCTCTTTTAGAGATCTATCTTGTTTCTTGGATTTATTATAAATAACTGTTCTTTCCCTATAAAGTCTAGACTATCTTCAACTCCAGAGATTCTACCTTCTGCCTTATCCAATATGCTGTCAAGACTTTCTCTACTTTTTTTATTTCCCTGCCTTCTAATTTATCATTTTTGATGGCTTCAATTTCTTTAAGTCCTTGATTTGATTCTCAGTGTTCTCTCTCAAATCTTTTACTTGAGTGGCTATATTTTCATTTGATTCTGTTTTCTCCTTTGGAATTCATTCAGCTGTCTGTTTGTGGATTCCATGAATTCCTCTATTAATCTTTGTTTAGCCTCATCATGCTAATGTATAGCCATGTACAAGCTTTCATTCTTTTGATTCAGCATGTTTACCTGTAGTGTTTGTAGAGCATTTTGAGAGCTATCGCCTACATTTTTCATTGATTGCTCTGTTGCCTGTTTATTTTGAGTTGGAATTTAGTTTCTTTGACTTACCATTTTTCTTGTGTTTCTATGGTTTGTTCTGCCCATTTGTGGACAAAAGCAAATCCGATACCACAGCAGAACACAGTTTTAGGACAAAAATTACCCCTGAACCCTGTATTTGCACCAACTTAAGAGATTAAAAATCACCGATTGGTATTCCTCTATATATCTTTTTCTTTGTTATGGGAGGGGTATTGTGGTTCAGGAGTGGGTTTTATATATAATTGTAATCATTGAACAAATCTGTCATGAACTTTAAAGAACTATGAACTGAGAGAATAACATGATGAGCTATTTTGACATAGAGTGGATACAGATATAGCCAATTCAAAGACAAACACTAGAGATCAATGGACTAGAGAAAATGAAGAAGGAATGATGGACCAGAACTAATGATAAATGGGTTAAGGTGATGTTAAAAGAAAGATTAAGTGATATAATGAAAAATAGAAGGAGAAAAATAAGAGTAGAGGAATATAAAAAGGTAAGAAACAGAATGAAGGAAAAATGAAAAATAACAAAGAGATTTAAAATTTTTAATTACACATGTATAAAATAATAATACCAAAATTAAAGATACTAATATTGACAAATAGAAAATTGAGTAATGAATTAAGTAACAAATTAAGTATGTACACAATTAAGGAGGAAGCCTAGTAATCACCACAGACTGTATATGTAGAACTAAATAGAACAGCAAAGGAGAAGAAAAGGGGGGGAGTAAAATAATAAAAATAAAAATAGAAAAAATTAAAATTAGAGAAAAATTCTTCAATTAATTTGGAGGTACTTGTGTGTCCTCAATATCTGCGTCCTCAATATCTGCAATCCAGTCTCTGGATGGAGCTTTTGATTTCCTTGCAGTGGTAAGTTTTCTTTGGCTTATTTGGCTTCTCAAATCAGTTTGTTTGAGCAGTCATAAAAATGTTCTGCTTTACAAACTTGGAATCTTTGTGGCCCTCCTCCCAGGCTAACTTACTAGGAGAGAGAATCTTCCTTGTTTGTAATGCAGGAAGGAGGTGGATGGTTTCTGTAAATTGGAGTCTTCTGAAAATGAGCATGAGTATGGGTGGGATTATAGTGTGTCTGGAATCAGTGTCTTTTCCCAGAAGGGCTAGCTCCTGAATCTTCTGTTGGCCCAGCCAGGAGCTTCTCTCAGCTTTTATGGTCTAGCCAGTTTTTTTTCCCAGTGAGATTTTATAGACTTTTGTTTTTTTTTTTAATTCCTGTTGCAGGGTAAGCTGCAGAATATCTTTGTTGGCTGCAGAGGAGTGGGGCTACATCTTGCCTGGTAAAGTTATCCTCCCCTTGGAAGATATTCTTTCCCCTGGACAGAGCTGTCTCTCACTGGTCAGGTTCCTTTGCCCCGTTGATAATTGGTGCTTCAGTCACTGCCTTTCAGGCCCATGTTACCTGCTAGCTGTTCTGGCCAGCTCTATGCCATTAGCAAAGATGGAGTTCTTCTCAGGTGTGACAGGGGGGTAGGGTGCTTCTTCCAGAAGCTGTTCTCTGGGCAGGGGGTGAAGAGGGGGGTGAGGGTGGCTTTTGTGGGGAACTCACAATTTCCCTTGGTATTCTGGAACATCTGTGATCTTCATCCATCTGTGGCCAGTAGGATATGGTTTTCCATTCCTGGTCACCCAGTTGGCACTGGAGGTGAGTGAAAAGCTGCACACTCTCTGTGCCTTTGTCCCAGGTCTTTTGAGCTGCTGCTGCTGTCACTGCTGTTGTGTGTGTAAATCTCTTCTTAAGCAGGTTGTTTCTAATTTTCTTCTCTGGCAAAAATCTCTGCAATTGCTGCTCACTTGGTGTAATTCTAGGGATGGACTCTTTGGTAAAATTCCTTTTTTTCTTGTTGGTTGTGAGGCCTAAATTCTGGGTCTGGGCACTGTCCCTCAGCTTTCCAGCTCAAGGATAGCACTCTACCACTTGAGCTACAGCACCACTTCTGGCTTTTTCTGCTTATGTGGAGGAATCAATCCCAGAACCTCATGCATGCAAGGCAAGCACTCTACCACTGAGCCACCTTCCCAGCCCTCTTTGGTAAAATTCTAACACTCTGGTTTCCTGTTGACCCTCTGCTATCTTCCCTGAGTCTCCTTATTTTTTTTGAAGTGTTGAAACTTGACAAGCATAATAAAATTAATGCAAAGAAGTAGCATGTTTTATCACTATTTTATAAAAAGAGCCTCTGATAAGCAAACTCACTCAGATACTTTATGTTTACATATCATAAAGCAAATGATATTGGCAAAATAAAGACAGTATTCCTAGTGTCATGAAAGCAGCCACAATAGAATAAAAGCCTCCCATTCCTCAGAGAAGTGAATCTGCTGAGACCAAGGGAGAGATTTGTCTTTGAGGAATGTTACAAAGGATGATGACTCAAAGAAGAGAAGACAAAGTTTTCTGTTCCTTGGGGCAGCGGGTCTGAGAACTTAAAGTTTCCACCCATTTCCTTGTGCAGCCTGCTTCCTTTTGAGTGTCATGATTTAGATCCCTTCAAAAGGATTTGTTTGAAAGCAACTTCTTATACCATAGGGGTAGTTTGTCTCTTCCTCTCAGGCCTTTGTAAATGAACAAAGAAACTACTTGTCCCTCACAGGGTGCAAAGAGAGTTTGGCAAGAGTTTCATTGCTCATTCAGGCTTCTTATTCAGCAAGTGGTAAGTGAAATCTGCTGAAACACACAATAGGAAACCTTTGCTTGGGGCATGAGGTGGGGAGGGATCTTTGAAAAACCTATAGCAGTTGGGTAGAAACTGTTCTTTTTAGACTCCCTCCTTGGCAATATGGGAAATAAACACACACAGGAAGCCATTTATCCTCTTTATGAACTTCATTTTGACATTTGCTTACCAAGAAGTCCATTGTGGGAATATAAGAAATTTGTGTGCATGATTATGTATATAAGTTTATATATATAAATGTATTTCTAATTCTTCAGTGTGGTAGAGATAATGTGTACTACAAATATAAATCCAACAATAAGGATGATGAGAATAACACAAAAATACCAAGTGTAGATGACTTTTACAGCACTATTTTCAGTAATGGAAGGGAGACATGCATATTTTTAAACAAATGTTTAACAATCCTCTGGTTAGCTTTCTGGTAGGTACTTTGTAGTGCTTCATACGAATGACTCCACCTGTGACCTCATCAGTTATATGTAATGTTTAGTTTACACATTTCAAGTCCACTGACATATTCCTGCTTTAGAAGTGAAACAACTTTAAAAATGTTCAATAGAACATTCAGTGAGAAGATGTTGTGGAAATGGTGATTTTAAAATGCCAAAGAGGCTGGAAATTGGAAGTCATGCCTATATTTCCAGCTATTCAGGAAGCTGAGGTCTGAGGATTGCAGTTCAAAGCCAGCCTGAGCAGAAGAAATTCATGAGACTCTTATCTCCAATTGACCACTAGTAAATCATAAGTGGCACTGTGGCTCACAGTGGTAAAGCATTTGAACACAGAATCTCCGGGACAATGCCAAGCTCTGAATTCAAGCCCCAGGATGGAACATACACACACAAAAAAAGCCAAAGATAAAGGCAATAATCTACTTTAACATGGAACATAAAGGCACATTGTGAACAAATAGGGAAAGGTATGAGTTTTCAGAAAGCTTCTACTTGATTAACTAGGAATGGAAATTCACTCAGATTAGGGATCTCGTGTCTCCCCTGTGTCTGTAACCAGTCTCTTGGTGAAGTCTTTGGTTTGCTTGTTGTGTTTGGTATTCCTGTGTCTTGATTGGTTTTTAAATCAGTTTGAACAGGCAGAATAAAGCTCTGCCTTTGCAGGGATTTTATGACCCTCCTCCCAGGTCAGTTCAGTGGGAGGACAATCTGGTTTGAGTATCAGGAAAGAGGGAGATGGCTGTTTCTTCTAGCTTGAAGTTGCTGTGAGGGAGCTAGGTTGTAGGTAGGGCTGTGGCCTTCAGCCATCAGTAGCTTTACCTTGATGGGCTAGCTTCTGAGAGACTCAAGCCACCCAGCCTGGATCCATTCTCAGGATTTATGTTTATTGAGTTTCAATTGTTTTTCTTTTACCCCTCCAGTAGCTGGGTCTGCTGCCTATGCTGCAGTGGGGAGGGGCAGCCTCTGGCTCTGTTTACCCAGTGGAGAAGGTCATTCCTCTGTGGGCAGAGCTTCTCTGCCTGGGAAGGGCAACTTTGCCCTGGGTGAAGCTGGGACCCACAGGTCAGGGTCCTGTGACCTGTTGAATGGTCCTATTGTCTTCTTCCAAGGCCTGAGTTATGTGTTACTTGCTCTGGCCTGGTCTTTGTCAGTATCAAAGATGGAGTTCTTCTTCCAAAGATGTAGCTCTTCTCGGGGGGTGGGGGTGGGGCTACCTTCTCACCGCTGCTCCATGAGAAGGAGAGAGGATGTCTTGGGGTACTCACGCCTTTCTCTTGGTTTCTGGGCCATCCATGGTTTACGACTCTCTGTGGTCAGCAGGGTGAACATTTCCTCTCCTTGTCAGTTCTTGCTAGTGGTGAGTAGAATCCACTCACACACCGCCTCTGACGCCTTTGTCCTGGCTCTCTTTGGGTGGCTGCAGCAGCAGCTACTGCCACTGCCACAGACTCTGGCAAGTGCTCAAATCTGTCTCCTTAACCAAGCTGCCTGAATTTTTCCTCTCTGGCCAAACTATCTGTACTATGATGGCACAGTTTGTGTGACACTCTAGCCTTAGATTTTCCACCAAAACACTAGAACTGTTTTCGACTTGGGAGCTTATTTATCTCCCAGCTTCTCCTCCGCCATCTTCCTCTGAGAATAATATTTATTTGTATAAAAGAAGACATAAAAAGTAGCCTACCTTCTTAGTGGGTTTATTATACATAGTTTGGACCAAGCACAGTTAAATAAGTGTGTGCATGTGTGTGTATGCAAAATATAAATAAATAAATAAAATTTCGAACAGAAGTTTAAATTTAGATGTACAAACAACATGCATTTCAGTTGATGTGGAGAAGGTCAGTAATTCCTCTATTACCTGTCATATTTTAGTTAAGTGGTCTGCTGTTTCCCAGTCTTTTAATCTTGTGAAAACCTGCCTCCCAGAAAGCAAATGATGCCCCCAAATCAAAGTAAAAGTCAATGTGCTTACTTGAAATGATAAGATGAAAAATGGAAATTCATTTAAAGGGTGAAAGATAGCATTTAATGAGGAAATTGCAGCATGCATACACAATATAATAGTGGCTGTATATATCCTAAGCATACCCAATCTTTCTTCAGATTCATAAACCTGTAGATACCCAGGTTCTGCTGTACATTGTCTAGTAGTTCTGGATACATAGCTAATCCATGAAAGACACATAGCAACAATGTTACATTGCTGTAGTGATTTCACATTGCATTTTACATTGCTGTTTGGATTTCCACAATGTGCCTGTTATTCTTAGAGAAGGTATGGTGATGACCTCTACTCTCCCACCTATATCCTGCCTCTTCTATTTTAACAACAATTATGATGGATGCATATGTTTCATCTAATCCTTGATGGCATTCTACTTTCTATCTCTGTCTTTCTACCCTTGGCCTTTTCTATTGCCTGGAGAGTTCATTCACTCTATCCAAACACAGCCTGGGAATAATGATGATAATAGTCCTTAGGGTAATTTTATTGATTACCCTAAAGGGGTAAATATTCTCCACACTGCCACCTCTCTGGAAAATTCTAGATGGCATTTAGGAAAACTTCTCAGAAGTCTGCAGAATCCAGGGTCTTTTATCCTACAACTCTATCTGAAGAATGCCCATTGCCATTATTTTTCTTTTTCTCAACATGTCTCTCTGTTTCTTCTCTCCTATTTGCTTTTTACAGATTTACATCTTACTTCCACCCTGTCAACAAACAAATCCATTATTAAAACAGAAAACTGTGCTTTAGAAATATCCCAAATAAGTCAACTGTGCTTTAGAAATATCCCAAATAAGTCAACACTATGGTAGAATATTTGAGAGCTGGGATTCTAGAGTCCCTACCTGGAACCAAATCCCAACTGTCTGGTAGTTAAATTTTAAGCGACATAATTTTACATTTAAATTTAAAATCTTAAATTTCAAGTGACATAATTTCTTTCTGCCTCAGTTTCCTTATGTGTAAAGTACACATTATCATAGTAACTACCTCTTAATATTTATATGAGAAATATATTGCTTGAATGACTACCGTGAAAGAGTAAAGCATTTGCGTCATGTCTGATGGGTAATATGTTCACTTAAATATTAGCTCTTGCTATTTCTTCATTGAATTCATTTACTTGGGTTCAGGAAGCTCCTAGTGTTGGTTATTCCCTTCTTTCTCATTGCTCTATTTTTCTGAATGCAACTTCCTTCTTCCCCTTTCTTTCTTGTTATCTGACTGCGAACTGAGGAGATAGAAAAAAAAGAACTATGTAATGACTGAAAGCATGCATTTTTTTCTCCAATATCTCTGGCCTCTGATCAGTTGGCAGAAACTGGGTAATACCTCTAACTCTTGGTCATTGAGAAGATATTTGTCTAGACCCTTAGCTTGTCCCTCTGGCTGGGTGCCCTTTAATAGTTAAGTGTTTCCTAGCGTAACATACAGTGGGTGTGCCAAAAAAGGAAAGGAGAGTCGAACTAAGATTTGACAATTACAGGTTCTAGACCACTATAATTTATTGAAGATCACTGAACTTAAGATTCTGAGCCAGGTCTCACTTTTATTGTCATTTATACTTATTCTGCTACTATCAAAATAGCAGTACATGTATATAAAATAAAGTGTACCTACATCAAATGTTCATTTTAATGTTTTGGCAAATATATGCATTCCATGTATTGACCATAGAAAGTAAGATAGTCAGCATTTGTAGCACCATAAAGATAATGACTTTATTTTCCCATCTAAGTAACTTCTCTCAATTTCTCCAGCAATTGTTTTCCTGATTTATATTATTATGGGCTTTTTTTCAGTCATGAGCCTTGTATAAATAAAATTACATATACCTGTTATTTGTGCCACTGCTTTTTTATTTAGCGTGGATTTGTGAGTCAGTTGAGTTATTGTGTTTTAAGAGTATATTCTTCTTGATAGTCAAATAGAGTTCCATTTTGTGAATACATTTCAATTTTTTTAAGTCCATTCTCTTATTGACAGACTGTGAGTAATTTCCAGTTTGGCACAACAATTCTGAAAATATATTGTTCACATTCTTATAAAAATATTTTTGCTTTTGCATATTTACATTTGGACAAATAACTGGAAGTAAAATTGTTGGGTCATATGGTAGAAGGATTAATTCTTTCATAAAATTTTTTTAATGTAATAACAGTTTCCTGAAGCAGTTATAACACTTAATCTTACCACTAGCAATCAGAGAGGATTCCAGGTCCACAGTCACTCATCAATATTTAGTGTTGCCAGTCTTTTTAGTTTTAGCAATTCTAGTAGGAACTGAAATATTGTTACAGATTTAATTTGCATTCTCCTGATGAGTAGTGATTTTGAGGAGCTTTTTGCACGCTTGCTGACTATCCCAGTATCTTCCTCTCTGCATTGTCTCTTCAAGCATCATTTAATGAAAAATCTACTCAGACGAACAATGTTTTCTAAACCCTTGCTTTTAATCATTCTGAAGTATGGATATGAGTATCTGTAGTTTCATGACAGATACAAAGAAAGCGAGGAGGTTACCTGTTAGCAGTGAATACTATTCAATGGAAAAGAACAAAAATTACCCTGAAAATGTCAGATAAAGTATTGTCTCTCAAATTTGACATTGTGTGAAATTTCCACTTTCTCCAATAGGTTGTAGAGAGGCATTGAACATTTTTCATCAAGAACTAATGCCAATAAAAGAAAATTTTCAAAAAAAATCTAAATGTAGGCTCTTTATAGAAGATAAGCCAAGTCTTCAGTTTTGGTGGCCCTGATGTAAGCTGATAAAAATATTAACAAATGAGTAGAGGTACTGACAATAGAAAGGACAAACTAGTTCAACTATTAAAAAGATAAAACAGAATTTTGTGTTACCAATAACTGAATCTGGATAGAGAAATGAATCAAAGTTCCTGAGGCAGTTGGTCTCAGTAATAATTAAATTATGGGGCAAGTAAAAATTTAAAATAAGACAATTTATTTCATTTTGAAAGTTATGAATCTTTATTCATAGCTATTTCTAAAATTGGGACTGTATTTCAGGAGAAAGATTGAACTGTTAAATTATATTTGTAATACTTAAAAATAATACTTGAAGCCTTGACCATGAGTGATATTACTAAGAAGAAAAGTTAAAAGGGCCTAGAACACAGAACTAAAGATGAAGCTCTGAAAAAATTACACAATTTAGGAAGAAAAGATCAGTAAGTAGTACACTGAAAAGAAACAGAGTCTAAGGGAAAGAAGATGGTAGGGAAGAGGGGTTTATGATACCAGAGGCTTTCAAAACTAAGCATGGTGCACCTGCTTAGCTCTGGAAAGACAATACAGTGGAACATTGAGATGTACATATTATATGGAACAATTTAAATGACATAGTTACGAAGTAAACTGTTCTAGCAAGACTATGGGCTCGATAAAATCTCAAAGGCCAAGAGAATACAGCGGCATCAGGAATGGAGCCAAGTAGGAGGTACGCTTGCACATGAGCTTTACACAAGATGGGGACAAGGATTTCACCATAAAAACAATCATCAAGGAGAAACGAATGCCATATGACAACATAATTAAACTAGGAGTAAAGGTGTCTCCAAAAATTCTTGTACATAAAGTTTAAGGCTTCTGAACCACTGTAGAAACAAAAGCAGATACGATGATATGACAACAATGCTGGGTCTTGAAGGTCTTAAAACGCAACTGAGTGAATGACAGTGGTTGATTTTAATTACCATGATACAAAGAAGGAACTGAGGCACTTTGAAAGCCACTTTGATATGACTATGCAAAACCAGGAACATTTGTATAAATATAGCTTCCATGCTTACAACCAAGCACAAATATGGTATCATCCATTTTTTACCTCTCATTGAGGTTTTATATTTGTTTGTTTTTGTGCCAGCACTAAGGCTTGTGCTCAGGTCCATGAAACGATTACATTTTTGCTCAAGGCTGGTCCTCTATCATTTGAACCACAGCCCCACTTCCAGCTTTTTGGTGATTCATTGGAGAAAAGAGTCTCATGGACATTCCTGTCTAAGCCAGCCTAGATTCACAGTTTTCTCAGACCTAAGCCTCATGTGTAGCTAAGATTACAGGTATGAGTTACTAGCACCCAGCTCACATTGAGCTTTGACCCATGTAGATTACAGACATGATTAGATGATGGGGGATGGGAAACATAGATTACCAAACAACTTTTGCCACCTCTATAAGGTAGTATTTTACAGCTTTTGGTGTATTTTAATTTCTTGGTTACTTTTTAATCACTGATTTGAAAGTTTTTTTAAATTTTTCCAAGTATTGTTTAAATCTTCTAAGAGAATAGCTGAGGTATGCTTTTCCCAAGTTGGCTAAAATCTGTCCTCAGAAAAGTTATTCCTTTCATATGTAATGATATTAGAAACTGGCCCAATGGGAAACCCAACCTTGGATAAAAGTTCCTTCCCCACTGGGTTTCCTGAATATGATAGCAGTGCGATTAGCACATTTTCCCAGTGATTGAGTTGGCACATACCCATCGATTTATAAATAGAATTTATTGTGAATGTTACTGAGCTGCTGGGATAAGCAGCTCTTGCAATTTGATGATAGAAAGTGTTCCCTGAAAAGAAACTATTATATGCCTTCTATGCTGTGGCCGTCTGAGGACAAAGGAGGACAGAAGATACAAAGTGAGTTTTGTTTTCAGTAAATTCTACCCTATATACAGCTGTGAACAAAAAGATATACTTAACATTTGGCCAATTGATATTTTACTATTCTTCTGTTTCCTTTACACTGATAGAGTGCGTTGGAGGTAAATGGCACTGCAAATTCTCACCATTTAGCTGTCTTCAGGCAGTTAATATGGGTGACCTGTTGGAGTATGTTCACATTTCTGCCAATGACTCCCTGGAGATTGACAGGTCATGGAATGTGAAGACCATTTTGAGTTGGTCACCAATCTTTGCCTTAATTCAATCCTCCTAAATGAAGATTTTTCACTGAATGCATTCAGATGGGATTAATAGTGAATTTTTAAGGTAACCACTGTGATGGAAAGACATTGTTATAATTGGAAAACATCACTGTTGCCATCACCATGAAAGGATAACTCATAACTCATTTCTGAAAGCTGTTTCATGTTGTAGCTGAAAAAAAAATGTTTTCAATGAGATCAATTTCAGTGGGGCTTTGTGCTTTGTGATCCAGGCAAAACTGGAAATAGTGAAAAAACACTTTTATCTCAATAATCTGAACAGTATTTAATGCTTCCTCTTATAAGCCAGATCAACCACTTCCCTAATCAGCTGGGTCCACAGCTATGCTTAACATGGGAATGCTTGCTACTATATAGTGCTAGTTGGGTTCTATACAGAACTGTCATTACATTGCATTTCTTTTTTCTTGATAGTCCAGCTCCACATCAAGAGCCTATCAAACTAGTAAATCTCGAGTCACCATGAGCCCTGGCTTCAGCACCCAATGGAATAGCAACCAACCATCCTGGAACACATACTCCTTCCCAAGAGCAAGCTTGCACTATCAGTCTCATGCCAGTTATACCTACTGTACTGGACACCCTGCGGTAAGTAACCCATTTTTCTGTAATTAGTAAATTAAATCCTCTATGAAGGCTCATTTGAAATTTAGAGTGGTGATCTTAATGTTAACTGTACTCTTTCTATAAAGATCATGCTGCTCTTGAATAAAAGATATGAATGATGGAGAATGTCCTTTGTGTTTAAATGGCATGTGTTTGGTTGGTCTCTGCTGAAAACTGATGCTTCATTAAAAGTATTTCAGGGTGAATTAGGTAGGCAGAATTTTCAGCAGGTGTAATGTAGAGATTGAATATGTGCATGTCTCTTGTTTCATACTCCTGACTTCCACTTGGCTTTTAATGATGAATTGAGTTAGTTGCCTTTGTGCTGGGTGAAGGATGCTTTCAAAATGACACAGGAATTGGGAACTCTAGGATGCTCCATTTTCATAGCTGACCTTTTGGTATATTTGTATAGATAGATTTGTTTCTGCCATTGTTTTCCATGTGTTTCGATCCAATCATTATGAACTAAGACCTTTTTATTGTTTTTAAGTTTTAGACTACCTAATACTGTGTGTTTATTTGAAAAAATAAGGCAATTTAAAAATCATCTCTTAAACAAAAAGTCTATAAAGCAGGACAGATGCCCAAAATAAGCAAGGGAAAAAAACTTCGAACTTTAATTATATGGAGTAGTTATTCTGTGTTTCCCTGGTAAAAGTCAATTGGAGTGCCCTGCAAATGGTTGTTTCAGATTAATCCCATTGGTTACCTCAAGGGGGTCAGGGACTAACCAGTAATTTGAAAGTTTTCATTTTTAAAAATGCCTCTGATGACTATCAAATTCAAGGAAGTTTGAGAAACACTGCCATAAAACAAGACTTCCACTTTTTTTTGCAGTGTTTAAACTTCAGAATGACTCACTGAAGTCTCATTCAGTTAAGTTTTAAGAAGGGAATTTGGACTTTTGAAGATTTAGCTTGGAATATTCTCTTGGGAAGCACCCCAAATTCTTTCTTTGTTCCCATTTCTGCCCCAGCTCTTCCAGCCCACTTGCTTTGGGAGGGGGTTCATATTTCTTGAGTCCTGGCAATCCAACCAAGTCCTTTTTCAGAACGGTTTCTATTAAAAGGTGGTCATATTTAGTAACCTTTGTTTGCCAGGTATGGTTGCTCACTCTTGTAAATCCATACACCTAGGATGGGGCTGGAGGAACCTGATTGGAGGTCAGCTGGGCAAAAATTTATCAGCACCCCATCTGAACAAAAGAGGTCGGGTGTGGTGGTCCATTTCTTTCATTCCAGCTATGAGAGGCCCAAAATAGGTAGTGACTGAGGCCTATAGAGAGCTGGGTTAGCAAGCACAATGGGTAGCACCAACCCAGCCAAGGCCAAAAGAATTTTTTTTTTTGCTTCTGCCTCCCTTCTCTCCTGGCACTTAAGTGAGGGTGCTTTGTACAGACTCGAGATTCTGATCTTTCCACCTTAACCCCATACTGACCACTCCGTCTATGCCAGCCTCAATCTCTTCATTTTCCTTCACCGAGCCCACTCCACTCAGCATCCCTGTCAAGATCAGATCTCCTTCTTCCAAGGTGATTTTCTTGGAGATGGAGTTGATGATGTGGGCGATGGAAAAGATTATGGAGGACGTCTCCCCTTCCTGCCTGAGCTCCCCATTGACCTTGAGCTACCACTTCAGGGCATGAGAGTCAGGGATCTTCTCCTTGGGCATGAAGGTGCTGAACATACTTGGCCAAGGTGCAGGGCAGCCCCTTCTTTCACTGGTTCTGCACGACGCTGGTGGTCGAGGAACAGGGAGCAGCCCGCTACGTAGTCCATGGCGGTGGCCTCCTGGGCAGCCCTCGGGCACCTATGTGGTGGATGGCTTCAGGATGGGCACCGGCTGGCCTGGCAGCACATCACGCATCTTTGGGCCATGGTCCGTGTTGTTCCTTTCCACTCCTGGAAGCGAGACAGCGGCCCAGGAGCCGCCAGGGAGCAGTTCTGGGAAGGTACCTGCTGGCCCCAGCACCTCCAGCAGCCAGGTTGAGGATGCGTCTCATGGCAGCGGTTTGCAGCCCTGGAATCGCAGATACTGAGTGCCCTAACATCTTTTTAAATGACAAACTACATTTTGTGTACGTGGAAAAGATCACGATAAATCTTTGTTAGCAAGGTCTCTGTGTACTACTAAAAATCCAAGTACAGGACTTCTAGATAAGGAGTTTTGAAAGTGAGTTGTGTAATGAAGATATCTAGCAGACCATAGATGTGGGTTTCTTTAATTTTAATTTAATTTTTTTGTAAGTGATATAAAGAGGGGTTACATTTAAAGAAACATAATGTAAGGAGTACATTTCTTGTGAAACATAGTTACCTCCTCCTTCATTTTTCTCCCACATTCCTTCCCCTCTGATTCCCCTCCCCCCCCCAGTTATGAAGTTCATTTCCAACGGTGTCTTGTAAGTTTCCCTGTTGCATTAAATCACTCTTTGTTCTTTGTCTCAGCATGTTGTTAATCCCCTTCTCTCCAAATCAGATAGTCATATATACAAGACACAAGGTACCAAAAAAAAAAACCCAAACACCAAAACAGTGACAACAAAGGAAAAAAATGGGGGGGAGGCAAAAGTACATTAAAAACAAAACAAAAAAGAACCCTCTTGTTTCCATATCTTGAATTTCATTTCAATTAGCATCATTTATATGGTCATATGTACCTAGCTATTGATCTATTGTGATCCTCTGCTAGAACTATCCTAAACATAGTCTAATTATTACAAATGAGAGAAACCATGGAGCCAATATTTCTTTGGATCTGGCTTACTTCACTTAATATGATTTTTTCCAAGTCTTCCCATTTCCTGAAGAATGAGGCAATGCCATTCTTTCTGATGGAAGCATTGAATTCCATTATGTATATACACCACATTTTTCTTGATCCATTCATCTACTGAGGGGCATTAGGGTTGATTCTATATCTTAGCTATGGTAAGTAATGCTGCAATGTACATAGTTGCACTGGTAATTTTAGCCTTATTTGTGATCATTTGGGTAAATGCCCAGGAGTGAGATTGCTGGATCATAGGGTAGTTATATGTTTAGTATTTTGAAGAACTTTCTTATTGTTGTCCAGAATGGCTGAACCAGTTTACATTCCCACCAACAATATAGTAGCCTTCCCTTTTGGCCACATCCCCACCAACATCTATTATTATTTGTTTTCTTGAAAATTGCCATTCTAACTGGGGTGAGGTACAATCTCAATATAGTTTTGATTTGCATTTTTTTAATTTTTTTTTTTTTTGCTGGTCATGGGGCCTGAACTCTGGGCCTGGGCACTGTCCCTCAGCTCTTCAGCTCAAGGCTAGCGCTCTACCACTTGAGCCACAATGCCACTTCCAGCTTTATCTGCTTATGTGGTGCTGAGGAATCGAACCCAGGGCCTCATGCATGCAAGGCAAGCACTCTACAATGAGCCACCTTCCCAGCCCAATTTGCATTTCTTTTATGGCTAGAGAAGTTGAGCACTTCTTCTTGTGTCTATTGCCATTCTTATTTCCTCTCCAGACAAGTATCATTTTAAGTCTTTAGCCCACTTATTAATGGGGTGGTTATCTCTTTGAGGATTTGTTTTTGAGAGGTTTAATTTTTTGAGCTCTAAGTATAGTTTTGATATGAGGCACAGAGTCAGACAGAGTATCACACACATATGAGTACAATGAGATGTACAAGTCATTATGTCAAAAAACGAACTTTACAATTTTGGCGGGGTGGTGGGAGGGAGATGGGAAGGGAAACAAAGGAGGAGGAAATAATGCTTGATAAAAATATACTCATTATCTTGCCCATGTAATTGTAACCCCTCCCTATGGTATTTTCACAATAAAAAATTTTACTAAGAAAAAAAAAGAAGATTCACATTTTTCTACATCCTTTGATCCATTTGATATTTAAAATACATGCAATTTGTTTCCCTAACAATAGTAGAAATGTTGCATAGATTTTGCATAAACTTCCTCAGTAAACAGTTCCATATTTACTATGTATGATTATTTTTCCCCTGAAGACATTATTTGTTAAGCCAGAAAATAACAAATTGTAATTTAATGAAGTATTTTTGTTCACATTCTTATTGGCCTCAAGGTCATCTGAAAGTAGCTGATATTTATTGAGTATTTAATACTAAGCACTTTTCCATGGATGTA
Source organism: Dipodomys ordii (assembly GCF_000151885.1). NCBI lineage: Eukaryota > Metazoa > Chordata > Mammalia > Rodentia > Heteromyidae > Dipodomys > Dipodomys ordii. The sequence continues at coordinate 2,098,502 of NW_012267326.1, forward strand.
TATTGTGTTTTTTTTTTCAAAACAGCCCAAAGAGATGTTATTATCATTTTAAGGGTTACTAAAATGAAGTTCAGAAAATTAAATATCTTCTTCTAATTTATATGGCTACTAGGTTTTGAGATTAAAATCTGTCTGTGTAACTTCCCACTGGGTTTCAGATTCACTGTACTACATGACCCTTAGACATTGAATTCTGCCTTAATTTCTGTCCAACTACAACTGTGTATTACTGTATCTCAGATAAAGTACTTTCTAATTAATAATGTAAATGTACATTTTATTCCTTAGAGAACTATTTGTATTTACAGAATACTTTATTTATATCTGGGAGTAAGGGTAAAAAACACCTATTACTCTATTCTAGTGAACACTTTCTGAATTTTAACACCCAGCACTGGTTCTTCTGTCAGACCTCTGAGAGTAAAGACAGTCAAGAAAGAAAATAGAGGCAAAAGATGAGAAAATTCTATTTTAAAAACTGGATGTCATTGGGGCTGGGAAGGTGGCTCGGTGGTAGAGCGCTTGCCTTGCATGCCTGAGGCCCTGGGTTTGATTCCTCAGCACCACATAAGCAAAAAAGAAAAAAGCTGGAGGTGGCGCTGTGGCTCAAGTGGTAGAGCACTAGCCTTGAGCTGAAGAGCTGAGGGACAGCGCCCAGGCCCAGAGTTCAGGCCCCACAACAGGACCCTCCCCCCCAAAAATGGATGTCACTTTCTGATTTCAAGAATATTTGAAGGATTAACTTTAAAGCCTACTTCAAATTAATCCAACATTTACATTTACTTGTAAATTGTCTTCCCATGCATGATTAAATGGCACTAAACCTTTGACTCTAAGAACAGTATTCATTTTGCCTTACTATTGGTTTCTGAAAGGAATTGCATCCGTCTGGAAATAATCTAGTGGTTTGGTATATGGAGACTTTGAGAGCTAAGTTACGATGACAACATTTTAAAACACTAACTACCTTAAAAATTTCCCATGGACCCATTTTGCAAGCCAACGTATGAGAGAATTTGGGGCTCCAAACACATGAGACTAGATTCCATAGTTGACATACAGTGTAGGATCTGCAGAGATTATTTTTTCTTAAAACTACAGAAATAGAATTTGCTTTTGGACAAGTCCAGTGATTTTCTTGAGTTATTTTGTAGCCTTTAGGACAGCTGTGAGATGTTCCATGTACCCAATAATTTGATAAAGATTTTCAGTTCCTTGAGTAATTCTTTGCAGTTTGAAGCATGTGATGTTAGTATTGTAAGTCCATGGAGTCAAATGGTTCCCTTTGTGTCCATTTTCCTAGTACTGAGGAATCCTGATATCCCACTAATGTCCCATTAGTTAACCAGAAATAGTATCTTGTCAAACTCCCAGAAACCAGTAAACCTCTTCCTGACCACGTGAGTGTCTTCCCAAAGCCCTTTTGTCTATCACTATACTAGTTTTCTGGGGCTGTCTAGGGGAATAGATTTGTTTGCTCTGCCTATTAAAGAATTAAGAGGCAGGGAAGTGGCTCTGTGGCTCAAGTGGTAGAGTGCTCGCCTTGAGCTGAAGAGCACAGGGACAGCGCCCAGGCCTACAGTTCAAGCCCCATGACTGACCAAAAAAAAGAATTAAGAGGCAGGAAAATGCTTAATGCAGACAGAGGAAGTTTATTTGAAAGAGAAAAGAAAGCTTGGACAGAAAATAGACTCTCTGAAGGCAGGTGACCTAAAGAGGAGTCCAATAAGGTTCTCGCTCATAGATCAGTTATTGTGGTATGGCGCTCCTCCCACATTTCCTCTCTTGGGCTTTACACTAATCGCTTGTTGACTTGTGTATTTATCACCCCAGCTCTTTTCATTGGTTGGGTAGGTACCTAGGGAATTATGAGATAAAGAACATTTAAGCAAGATCCCAAGACATTCTGGAATCAAGTGCCATGATGAGTCACATGTTATATCTCCTCTGTTATGTTCACCAGTTTTGATCCATATATACCCTTTTCTCTCCCAAATTTTTTTATGGCTGATAAAATAAGAGATTACAAACTTGGGGACATAAAACACATTTATTCTCAAACAATTATGGAGGTTAGATGTCTGAAATGAGTTTTACTGAGGTGAAATCAAGGTGTTGGCAGGCTGCATTCTTTCACAATTCTCTAGAGGTAAACCTGTTTCTTAACTTTTTCTAGCTTGGAACTGTATTCATTGCATTGGTGGCTGTTGGGCCCTTCTGGAATCATAAGGCTGTCAGCATAGCATAATAGCATCAGATTTTTCCACCACATCCACAGGTTGTCTTTTTTGTTTAGTCAGATCTCCTTTTTAACCTCCTTTTACAAGGACACTTGTGATTATAATTAAGGACTCATCCAAATAACCCAGGATAATCCTCCCATTTGCAAGATTCCTTTGGATTCAGAAAGTAACTCTCACAGCTTCTGAGATCTAGATCACCTTCATGAAACTTTATTCAGCCTTCTGCAGTCATAAGACTCATTGACTTGATGGCTGTCTACTAAGACACTAGGTAAGCAATAATGTTTCCTAAAATTCATGTGGTTTATTTCAGTGAGGGATTCTTCAATAATGATGGATAGAGCAAAGTGCTAGTGGCACATGCCTGTAATTGTATCTACTCAGGAGGCTGAGATCCGAGGATCTCAATTTTATGACAGCCCAGGCTGACAAATGTGGGTAACTCTTCTCTCCAAATAACCAACAAAGAAAATTCAGGAGTAGAAGTGTTGCTTAAATGGTCCAGTGCTAGCTTTAAGAGGAAAAAGCCAAGCAAGAGTTTATGCCCTAGTACAAGCACAAAATATTAACTAAACAATTGAATTAAAAAATATTAACTAATTAACAAATGTTAATAAAATATTATCTAATTAATTGAGTTCAAGCCCCAGTACAAGCACAAAATATTAACTAATTAATTAATTAAGTTAAGTGAATTAAATAAAAATAAAATTGAAGAGGAAGATCTGATTTTATTCCCCAGTTTTTTTCTTTCTTTAGTGGGAAAGCACACTCTGACCCCATACCCTACTTGAAGCTAACTAGAAGATAGCTGATAACATGAAGCAAATAAGAGAGACAATACAGAAAGAGACAAAGAAAGGAAGGCATAAAAATTAAAGCAATAGTGTGCTGAGATGCCTGATGTCCTATGACAATGGAGACTTCTACTAAAGCCTTGTCTATCCATCAAGAGAAGAGTAGGCATCAGTTGAGGAAGAGTAGGCATCGGAGGAGGAAGAGTTGGCATATGGTGCTAGATCTCACTTTTAAGAAACCTTCAAGTGTGGGCTTCATTGGTGGCTTACACCTAGCTTTCCAGGAGGCTGCCTTGAAGCCAACCATGGCAGAAAGTCCAGGAGACCTTTGTTTCCAATTAATCATCCAAAACCTGGAAGTGGGAGTGTGACTCAAATGGTAATAAACCACACTCAGGTGAAATAGCCAAGAAAAAGAAAGAATGCAAGGCCCTAAGTTCAAGCATATCATACACACACACACAGACACACACACACACACACACAGACACACACACACAGACACACACACACAGACACACACACACACACACACACACACAGTGTCTTCAGGAGAAGGATGAAGTTGAAATCATGGCAATGTATTTCTGGAGGATTCTCTCTTTAGTCATTAACAGGCTTCCAGGAGATTCCTTCCCTAGAAATTTGGTTACAGTGTGTAGATGTATGGAATGGGGCCAATTCTGGTCCCTGAGGAATTAAGATGCAAAATAAGTCAGGTTCTCAAACCTACTGGAGAGTATGTCATCCCACAGATAGGGTATTTCTATGTGCATGGCAACTGCCTGTATTCCTGCTCTCCAACAGTCATGTAATGTTTCCTGAATCCATATTCTGCTTTGCTTCACAGAGACAAGTATTTATTCTGGATATTTATAGTAGCAATTAGATGAGGTTGCAAATCTCCTTTCTCTTATTTATAGACTTTCATATTTCAAGACTACTCATATACTTTAAATTAATAAGTCCTCAGTAGCAGGTCATTGAGCTCTGTGCTCTGATAGCCAAGCCAGGAAGATGTCTTAGAATAACAGCTTTCTAGTATATAGTTTTTAAAATGATAATTAGCCATTGTTTTTAGTCGTTATTTGTATTCTGTTTACTAACATATCTAGACATGTTTAAACACTTCAACCACATTGAGGCTGAGTACTAGTTTAGTATCAGGAGTGCACAAACTTTAGATACTATAGCACTTTTAAAATAATTCTCAAAATGGACAGTTTTCAGAGAAGTAATGATCATATCTTCAATATTTGTAAGTTACCTTTTGTGAATTGATTTTTCTGGCAACTCACCAATATTCTAATACTAAGGTTACAACATATGAGTTTTCATGATTTGTGTGTATTTCCTAGCCACTTGTTAGTTGTGTCTCATCTCTCCCTGAAAAGTTAGAGGTCTGCAATAATACCAAATACTCCGCTTGCTTCTTTATCCTTTAACAATGCCATCACCAGCCATGAAGTTATCTTTAGATGTCTTTCCTTGAATCTGGTCAGAACTGCTTTCCCATTTCTAAAGAACACTACAAAAGGACATCCAGTTTATTCTTTAAAAAAAAGCTTTGTACTTACAAACTAACATGTAGAATTGAAAACCCTTCATTCAACTACTTAAGAAATATATATGTGCTCATTCTCAGGACATTTTTTTTCTGAGCTCAGTCACTCTGCTTTAGAGGAAGCCCACGCGACCTAGAGAGACCACCTTGTATTCTCTGAGCCATGGTTTTAGTGGTGCTCAGCTTTGCATTTGCAATCATTAGTATACATCTACTCTAATTTTATCAGATGAGCAGAAAAGCTCAAAAGCTATGTACATATGACCATAGAAGATGATGCTAAGTGGTAATGAACCCCAAGATATGGGCACAAGAGGTCTTTAGTTGCTGTTGTTTTTGGTGTACTATGTGATATTTTTTGTTTCCTTTGTATGTTCTTCCCCCATGGCATATCCCCTGTTGTTACTATACTTGATTTGGGCACCCTGCACCTTGTATATACATTTGCCTAATTTGGGAATGGGAAGGAGAATAACAAAATGCTGAGAAAAGGACACAGGATGACCCATTGCAACAATGATCCCCACAGGAAAGTATATTGGAAATGAACTTTACAACTTTGAAGGGAGAGGAGGGGGAGGGAAGGGATAGTGGGAGAACAACAAAGCAGGGAGTAACAGTGTTGGACAAGAAATGTACTCATTGCATTACTCAAGTAACTGTGAGCCCTCTTTACAGCATCTTTACAATAAGATAAAATTAAAAACAAAAAACCCAAAACAAAAACAAAATAAATAATTTTTTAAAAGACATGGGAACAGAGATGTCTTCAGATGATTCCATGCACTTGCTGTGAGTCAAGACACATCATTCCCATTGTGTATTTGGTCCTCAGTAACTTGGTCATAATAAAATGTTTACTGTTTGAAGTCACTAAAACTGAGATAGTTTATCACCAACAGGAATTAGAATCATAGATATTATTTTCAAGTTGGATACAATGCTTGACTATCACCAAGGAGATAGGCTCCTTCTATCTATCTTCTCTTCCGTCCTTGATGTATTGATGACACTTATCTTTATCACAAAGAAAGTTCACAACTTCTTCCAAAACCCCATTTGGTTTTATTTGTTTCTTTTATAATAGTACTGGGGCTTGAACTCAGGGCATTGTGTTATTACTTGGTTAATCTGCTCAAGACTGACACTCTGCCTACTTAAGCCACACTTCTACATTCAGATTTTTGATGGCTAATTGGAGATGAAAGTCTCAGAGAATTTTCTGCCTTGGTTGACTTCAAATCATGATCCTCAGATCTCAGCTTCCTGAGTAGCTGGGATCGCATTCATGAACTACTGCTTCTCTGTTGAACACCTCCTTATATAAAGCAGTGCTGTATCAGGGAAGGAAAACAGCAAAGGTATTTATATAACACATAATGCTTCCATTTTTAAAAACAAAATATTTTAAGTTTTTAATTGACAAGTCAAAATTATATATATATAACATAATGCCTTGAAATGTTTGTACATTCTGCATTGGCTAAATCAAAGTTATTAACACATGAATTACTTCATATAGGGTTATTTATTTAGTTAGATTTTGTGAAAGAATCTCACTAATGTATTCCAAGCTGACTTAAAACTCAATTCTTGCTTGTAACTCTGAAGTGCTGAAGTTAAAAGTGTGCATCAGTACACTGGGCTCATATATTTTTATGTACATGTGTTATGAATACAAAATTGCTATTGTCTTAGCAATTTTAAAGAATACAATATTTTATCATTAACCAGAGACACTGATACATAATAGATTTCTTAAGTTTATTCCCTTATATATTTGAAATCTATTTGTATTCTTTGACAAATAGCTCCCAACTAACCTCACCCTCATCAGCCCTGGTAACTAACTCTACTTCTAGATATTTAATTTCCATGATACCCTCTACTTTAGATTTCAATCTTAAGTTTATTAAGACTTGTTGTTTGCCTTACCATTTGATCTAGCTTGTTGCATGTTCTGTGGATGACCTCTAGAAGGGTGGGCTCTGTTGTGATTGGATGAAATGTTCTGTATATGTCAATTAGGTACAATTGGTCTAAAGCATTATTCAAGTCTGATGTTTCATTATTGATTTTGTTTGTTTTATGCTTATGTGGAGGCTTGAACTCTGGGCCTGGGCCTTGTCCCTTAGCTCTTTGAATCAAGGGTTGATACTCTACCACTTGAGTTACAATTCCATTTCTTTTTGTGTGTGTGTGTGGTTTTTTGTTGTTGTTTTATTTTGTTTTTGGTGGTTATTTGGAGACCAGAGTTCCATGAACTTTCCTGCCATGGCCAGCTTCTAACTGTAAATCTCAGATCTTATCCTCCTGAGTAGGTAGGAATACTGTAATGAGCTACTAGCACCCAGCTGTTTATTGATTTTTGCACATGTATGATTTATCCATTGCTGAAAAGTTGGATATTGAAGTTACTGTTTATAAATTTTATTATAATTTTTATCTCTCCTCAAATCTATTACTATTTTCTTTCATACTTAGACCCTCCAATGTGGAGAATATATGTTTATTATTGTTATATCCTTCTAATGAATTGACTACTTATCATTATGCAATGATTTTCTTTGTCTCATTTTATATTTTTTACTTAATATCTACACTTTGAGTCATTTTACTCTTTTTGATGTAATATTCATTTTATTGCACAGTGTAGGAGCTCCTGTTTCCTTTAAGTTTCAGTTTTCTTGGAACCTAATTTTTCTCTCTTTAATTTCTGTATTTTTACTTGAGAAGTGGCTCTCTTTTAGGCATCATATAGTTTTGAGGTTTTATAATCAATTAAACTACTTTGTCTATTGATTGAAGAATTTAATCTACTTATCCCAACGTAATTATTGGTATATAAATACTTATTATGGCATTCTAGAAATTGCTTCCTCAATTGTTTTTTAGATACATTGATCTTTGTTTCTTCTTGTGAAGTTTTCCTTTATAAATGTCTTGATTTCTTTCTTTCAGGCAAGGCTTTGTTTTCTTACTTTTTATTTTCATGTATCCACCTTTTTATGCTTAGAATGAAACTTACAAAAATCTTATAATTTAATTATTATTTAAACTGATAATTTAAATTTGATTACAAACACAAAAATTTCTATATTCTATTGCATTCCTCCATTCAAAACTTTTTGACACCACAATCATCTTTTATTTATCCCTTAAAATTATTTTAACTATTAATATTATAAAAGATTTTTAACCTTCATACCAAACATAAATGATTTAAACATCACTAATAAGAGTATCATTGTATAATTCAGTGTATACTAACATTTATCTGTGAGATATTTTTGTATTTATAATTAGCATATAGTTTAGTTCCAAAACTTCCTTTAGTCTTTTTTGTTAAGATAGTTTTGGTATTAATAAACATTCTCAGCTATATTTCTTTGTGTGCGAAAAGTATTTGCTTCTTCTTCATTTTTATTATTGTCTCTAAGTAGTTGTATATGGGGGTTGCAATTCAACATGTTAATGTCACTTTATGCATCTTGATTGAAATTCTCTTTCAAAACTGTCCCTCATTTCTTTCAAATCTCTTTATCCTCTCATTTTTTTCTAGTTCCATTTGCATATATATAACTTGAATATTACGACTACTTTGCCCAAAGTTTCTCTCTCCATTTTTCTATTCCCCTCATCTTGACCTAATCCCACCAACACCACAAGTTCCAAATTCTTGGTATTCATTTTGTTGAAGTACAAGGTGATCAGGTAATCATTGAAGGAGTTATACTATTGAAATTCTTCCCTGTATATACCGTATTTGTTTATGTATATATGCATGTGATCTTATGTATGTGCACACGCATATTTGTAATTTAAATCTACCTTCCACATACAAGAAAAAACATCCATTTTTGTCTCTTTGAACCTAAGTTATTTTAGTTAACATATTTTTCCAGGTGTATCCAATTGCCTGTAAAAATAATATGAGTTGTTTTCCTGGATGGATGAGTAAAATATGCACCTGTAATTGTTCTATAACTTGGATGTGGCAAATAATGCAGTAATGAACAGGGATGTGCAAGGGTCTTTATTGTATACTTACTTGTAACCTTTTGGATAAATTCCCAAGACAGGTATTGCTGGATCACAGAGTAGTTCTATGTCTCCTTCATTTCTGAAGGATAGTTTTGCCATGTGAATTATTCTTAGTTTGCAGATGTTTTTCTTCACCAGTGATCCGTTTCTTTCTAGTCTATGAAGTCTTGTTGGGAAATATCTGCTAGCCTTTATATGAGTGATCTTTTATGTTGATTGATTCTTTACTGCTTTCAACATATTCTCTTCATCTGATTTTTACAGTTTGGTTATATGTCTTATATAGTCTGATTTGAACTGGATTGGGAGTCTTTGATCTTCTTGTGACTGGATAGTCATATCTTTGTTTTCCAAATATGGGAAACTTTATGCTATTATTTCTTCAAAGCTTTCCATCATTTTTGTCTTTTTCACAAACTCCTATAAATCAAGTGATTTTTCTTTTGATAATGCTCAAATACAATGAAGCTTTTTTTAAAATTCATTCTTATTCTTTTTTGTCCTCTGTTCATTAGTTAGCCTCACAAGATCTTCTCATTAAGCTACATCTACAGCATTTTAAATTTTTTCTAACCTGCCTCTCCATATTCATCAAAACATTTTTCGGTAGATCAATTCCAAGGGTCCCTTCACTTTTTCAGTGCAATAGCTCATCATTATATATATAAAAAAGGAAAGGCTTATTCAGCTCATTGTTCTGAGGATCTAGCTCATGGATGCTTTATTTTATTGAGGACACTGGCTAGAAATCATGTAGAATAATATGACAGAGAAAACTACTTTTATCATGAGCTAGGCAACAGAGACTTAGATGCTAAAGTCTGATATACCCCATCAAGAACACACTCCAATAGCTTGCAGACTTCCTGCTACCTCCCGTCTCAAGAACTCTACTGTCAGAGAACAGCATCACCTTGGGGACCAGACTTTCAGCACAGGAACCTTTGGAAGACATTTGTCCAACTCACAGAAGGTTGTATATTTTCAATGAAGTGGATGAAGTGGTCTTCAAGGTCAGTCCTTCTGTTTTGTTTTACTTAGGCCAGAATTTCTGTTGGATTTTTTTTCTTTACTGATATACAATCTTGTTGCATTTTACATTTGGTCATTTTATTATTCACTTGAAATCAGTGAATTAATCTGTATTCCCTTTAAAGTTCCTTACTTATAACAATCATTTTTATTTCTTTGTCAGGTAGTTTGTATATTTTCATTTCTTTGAGGTTAGCTGATGAGAAATTGTGCTCTTTGGTGCTGTTATATCTCCTTGGTTTTCCAGTTTCTTGTGGCCTTGTATTGGTTTCTGTAGTTGAGTTTTTGCAGACTGATTGTGTAAAAGATATTTACCATCTACCCAGCAAAAATTCCAAGCAGTTGATCCAGCATGGTTTGAGGAGGGAGAGTCAGGCAGGTGACCTGGTGCCTGAGTCAGCAGTTAGAAATGTCTGAGCTGCACCTGTTGATAAGTTCTTTGAGGAAGGCCAGGTAACCTGTGCCCATATGGGCAAGATACGCACAGGGATGAGCCTTAAACCTGAGTTTATAGGAGATGACCAACTTATGGAATGGGTTTAGCATGTAGGCTCACTTAGATCAGTCTTGAGCCTCATGCTATTCAGGACTAGCTTACAGAATGAGCCTCAAAAATGGGAGCTCCTTCTTCTAGCGCTAGCTACTCAGAAGATTGAGATCTGCAAATCTCATTTCAAACCCAGCCTGGGCAGATGACATAAGACTCTTCCCTCCAACTAACCACCAAGAAAGAAGTCAGGAATGGAATTGTGGTACAATTGGTAGAGTGCATGCCTTGAGCAAAAACGCTCAGAGACAGCATTCCAGTCCCAAGTTCAAGCCCCACAACCTGTACACACACACACAAAAGGAATACAGTGATAGGCCTGTAATTTTGTTTTTTAGAGGTGCTCTTGGAGTCTCAGTTCTCAGGGTCTGGCCTGAAGCCAGATCTACCTGGTTGGGTTTTGGCTCTGGGTCTATTGGAGCAGGCTAAAAATTTTGGTCCTTTTTATCCTAGGATGATATAGATGAATCAGAATCCTGGGATGTGCAAAGGTGGAGTTTAGGTCCAGAGGGTTCATTCTAGAGCCTAAAATTGCCTGCAATGACCTGTTGCCTGGAGCTCTGAGGATAACCTGAAACTAGGACTCCGGGTACTAACATAAAACTTTCGTCTGTTATGTTGGCCTAAAACCTGTGTCTTCAGGGCTCTGGCCTAGTGGTTAGCTCTAGGTTGGCTAGTCTGGTACTGAGAGTCTTGTGGCTTGTTTGGGATAAAGGCATACTGAAGCATTTCTAGAGCCTCGATCCAGTGTCATGCTGCAGTCTACTGAGACAGGTTTTACCCCTGGATCTTCTGCAGCACCTTGTACTCTCAGCTTATTTGAGCTTCTTATATTACTTAAATAAATTCTGTCAGTTACAAGAAAGGAGAATGGATGTAAAAGAACCAGTAGTATCTGCTATGGGGTTCAGATCTATGGCCCCTTCCACCTTCCAGTACAACCTGTGGTATCTCCTAGGAGACTCACTGTCAAAAATAAACCTCTAAAGTCACACATTGAAATCCATTTCCTGCTTCCATCACGTTATTTAAAACCAAACTGGAATCATTTGTGATAAATGATCATGTGGCTAGGTTGTCAATTCTTACTAGCACATGGTTTATGGAGAAACTACAAGGTATTTCTATTTAACCTCCCCTTTTTGTTTTCCAGTCTTTCTGTAGCTAAGGGTTTTGTTGTTGTTGTTATTGTTGGTTTGTAGTGTCTTCTTCATGACTGTGTTTTTCAATGTGTTGTATTTATGTGGCTTTCTTACAATAACTGAGTCCCAGCTATAACCCCATCAACCCTTTCAGACTTTAAAGGATGCTGTGTCTTCCATGAAGCAAGCATACATTGAGTAGGAACTGCATTTAATATTCTGTTAGATACAAAAAATGGTCAGGAGGAGAGAAGAGGAGGTGAAAGGTGTAAGTCAGCAAATGCCCCCTCGATCCTCAGTGGCCACACCTGCAGGGCAGGTGGGCACTTCCACCTCCAGCCCCCCCGTATAAAAGGGAGCTCCGAGGAGGAGTCAGTCAGTGCCATTTTCTCCTCTCCTTCGGGGGAACTTGGACCTGTCAGTTCCACTGGCAATAAATCTTTCTCCTCTATGTGACTTTTGCCCACGTGGTCTTTTGGATCACTTTTCCTTTCATAGTGGTGCCAAAAGTCCGGGATAGGTTCTCGGGTGGATTCCCTCCTTGCCATGGCTAGGGGTCTAACCAGCATCCCTGGGACCTACCTAACCCGCTGTACTAAGCAGACCCAAAAGAAAGCTAGATTGGTCTCTTGATCAAATGCTTCCTATTTATCCAACAGCGGCTAATTTATTCCTACTCCCTGGCAAGTGACCATAGACTGGAGATCCTGGCTTGCACTGTCTTAAAGTCACCTGGGCCTCGGTGGGCTGCGGAGCCCCAGTCAGAGGAAAACTTGGATCCAAGTAGCTGGATCTCACTTCAAGGCCTCCTGTGGCCAAGGGACCCCGTGGGAAAAAAGTGACAACTTTTCCTTCTGGTGAGCACCCTTTTTCCTTCCTTCCTTCCTTCCTTCCTTCCTTCCTTCCTTCCTTCCTTCCTTCCTTCCTTCCTTCCTTCCTTCCTTCCTTCCTTTCTCTTTCTTTCTTTCTTTTTCTTTCTTTCTTTCTTTCTTTCTTTCTTTCTTTCTTTCTTTCTTTCTTTCTTTCTTTCTTTCTTTCTTTCTTTCTTTCTTTCTTTCTTTCTTTCTTTCTTTCTTTCTTTCTTTCTTTCTTTCTTTCTTTCTTTCTTTCTTCCCTTTTTTTCTTTGTTTACAAACCGACGAGGATGCTCTACAGCATGCTTTTGGTTCCAGGTCACTTACTATGGGGGGAGGGGACACAAACTAATATTCCTGACATTCCTAACTTGAATCTCACACTGACCTTTAGAACTTCATATGCTTCTCTACTGAGATCTGGCCCGAATATTCACTGGACAACCAATCCACGTGGCCCATTCATGGGACACAGGAACCCAGTATTATGTGGGATCTATCCAACTTCTGTAGGCATTCAGGCAGGTTAAAGGAGGCCAGCTACATAATACTTTCTCTCTCCTCTTTCTTCAAATCTTTTTCCCCTATATGACTTTTGACTGAGTGGTCTTTTGGGTCACTTTTCCTTTCAAATGGATTATAAAACAAAGTGTCGATAGGTTCAAACTGCTTAACAGCTGTCAAAGAAGAGATTGTGGAAACAGATGAACACTTAATGATGGTAAGAAGATCTAACTTAATGGTTCTCAATGCCAATAGAAACACTGTAGGTTGAGCAAGCTTTAGGAATGCAATGGCTCAACATGGGAACTTCTGGAATGAGAGTGATCTGGGTCACTACCATGAGACCCATGGCAAAGTTATCAGAGGTCCTAGAGCCAGCTTTCTCCTACATAAAATATAAAAAGAATAGCTTATCTTCTTTAGGTAGCTTTGATAGTATTGAAAGAAAACACATGAAACTGTTTAGCACAGGATAAGTCCTTTTATGTCACCTAGCAGGGAGAAGTTACATTTAAAAAAGGAAAGAGATGTGTTTTCAATCTGTTATCAGAGTAGGCATACAGCTTGATTAGTATTTGCTACATGGCATCCTTTTTATGGCTCTGGGACTCAGGTTTTCACTATCAAGAACACCTCACTCTTATCTGCCTAGAAGTTTCAGCCTTTCTCTTCTATTCATGATTGAACGTATGTGACCAACACAGGGAAGAAATCAGACTTTTGCCAAGATTTCAGACATTTGCCAAGACTTTAGCTTTATAGTAAAGTCTGAGAGCAAAATGTCTCATGTTTCATGGGAATCCCTTCCTAACATAGTGTTCCAGGAATAATCAAGAATCCTGCTCTGCTTCTCCTTCCAAGCCTGTTTCTTCTTCATAGTTTGAAAATGCACATATCAGCTACTGTGCCTCATTCCCTTTGTCTAGTTTTTGGTCACATTTATCTCTTCCATGCCATTACTTCTCTGCTTTTCTTTTTTTTTTAGACTTTCACTCTCATCCAGCCTTGAATTCAGGGCCTCACTTTCTTGCTCGTGGCTGGTTTTCTATTACTTGAGCCATGCCTCCAACTGGCCTTTTCTGGAGATGGAGCCTCACAAATTTTCCCACCTGAGCTAGTTTCAAATTATAATTCTCCAGATCTCATATTTCTAAGTAGCTAGAATTACAAGCCTCAGACACCAACACCTAACTTCTTGCTTCTATTATCCCATCACAATATGTAGTTAATGCATGGCTTGCTACTATTTAATTGTGACCAGAAGAAACAGGCATTTGGGCAAATAATTTTAATCTCCTGTCAAGCTTGGCTCATCCATGGTATGGAAAAGCTTGGACTTCTTGCCTAGTTGTGGTACTTCATGCTGTTCTACCCAAACTCTGACAGTCTCAGTTTTGGATGTTTGATGTTTTGTAATAATGTCATAATAATTTTTAGTTAGCATTAAATTTATTGAACTTAATAAACAGCATATTAAATGCTACATTTTAAAATGATCAACAAAATATTCACTTATTGAAATATACTGTCTTCAAAGTCATTAGTGGGCATCTAGAAATCTTGTAGAGGCAGTTTATGACAACTGCTGTGAGATTAACTTCTCTTTGTAATAAGGAACCTGATACATGAGGGGAGTTTAAGGATACAAAGAAGATGCAAAAGCATTGTTACAAAAGGCACAGGAGAGAGACAGAATTTGTATGTGATTAGTGCTGTTCTAAATGCTAGAGTAGACATGAATGGCCATTTTTACCTGTTATCTGCATGAGCAAATCCTCTTGATACAATCTTCTTAAGACCAGGTTTGAAGGAAACAATGGAAAAATATGTACAACATACTTCCATTCTGATAATTGCCTGTCAATGAATAATATTATATACATAATATTTATACATATTATATATTTCTATATATACACTATATAATATTTATACACATTATACATGCAAATAAATGTGTATATATCTATCTATATCTATATCTACATATACTGTGCCAGGCTGGGGGCTTATACTCATGACCTGAGTGCTGTCCCTGAGATTTTTAATCACTAAAGGCTAGCTTGAGTCACAACTACACTTCCAGCTTTTTTGGTGGTTAAATGGAGATATGAATCTCACAGACTTTCCTATCTGGGATGACTTCAAATTTTGATCCTCAGATCTTAGCCTCCTGAGTAGCTAGAATTACAGGCATGAGCTACCATTGCCTAGTGAAAAATAATAATTTTAAGCTTAAAGCCAAAAATCTTTCTCAACAGATTCCCTCTACCTCTCAGGAAAAGTAAACATTATCAATCGATTTTACAAATTAAGTTCCAATGCTGTCTCTTAAAGTCAAACTTGGCAACAATCATTGCCAGTGAACATAAATGGTGTCAGCATATTGGCTCATCTCGTTGGAGCATCTGTAACATCATTCACATATGAAGAACCATTGAAGCTTGGGTCAGGGCCTTTTCTTCAATTATAAAACTAATGCAGGTTCTTTTGGCACCAATATTCAGTAATTTCAAATAAAATTGAAAGTAAAGATTCTAATTTTCTTTTTCCCTGCCCATGGAGGACAGGTGTTGAATTTTCCATATTCTTTTTAGGTGTAGATATATATTCTTCAATAATTTAATAACAGGAATTTAAATTTACGTGTAAATGCTAATACAGCGCACACACGCGCGCACACACACACACACACACACACACACACACACACACACACACACATACACAATCTGTTTCAAGACCTCTGTGAATGCCAGAAACAGCTGATGGAGTGGTTTATTTGCTATCTGGGATGATGACTCAGGACCACAGGGCAGGTAGCTTATACTAGCCAGCAGGAAACTTCGTTGTACCACATGGACAGTGTGGAACTTCAAACTTACAAATTGCTTGTTGCTGGAGAACTGAAACTGCATGGAGTGAGTGAAACCACAGATAGGGGGAAATCAGAAACATAACCAAATGTAAACCTAGGGGCCCACTTAGCAGCCAAATATTATGGAAAGTTTTAATGTTCCCTTCTGTCCTGTTAATCCATCCCCTTTCTACCTCCCAGAAGATTCACTATTTATAGATATCACTGCTTAGTTTTAAATTTTATATCAATGTATCAGGGAGGTTCAGTTACAGTACAGCCAGCAGGGATTCAGCACAAGGTTAGCGGAGCCCACTAACCAATTTAGATGTTCCTACCAGGCAGAGGGGATTCTCATGAATGCAATTACTCTTGATTCACTTACTCATATGGTCCCACAGGTAATGAAAACTCTTAAAGGGATCAGCTGAGAGAAATACAGATGACACATGACTCCCCAAATCTACTTGAACCACTTGGGTAAAGCATTAAAAAAAAAAGCCAACTGTTTCTTTGACTGGTGCTAACATATATAATAATAGATAGGATGCTTTTGACTTCAAATGCTTCCTAAATTGAAATGATGAGTTTCTAGAATTCTCTAGTGTGATTGTGTTCATTGTTTAGGCCCAAGGATGAGTGTGATAGACTTCATGTCCAGCATTATTTGAAAGCAGCACCTTGAAAGGCTAATTATACTTATAAAACTTGAAGTTGATCATTAAAATTCATAGCACAGTTTTGTGAAGTAGAGACACCTGTTGTGTTTGAAGAGTCCTAACTTCTGATGGCAATGAATTGTTCTGACTGACCTGAATAAAAATGCAGCCTCAGTTTGAGAAGGGAGGGGTAGCAACCCTTTAATGGCTACATTTGGGCATGACATTGGCCTTGCTTTCAATCTAAAGAGGCAGAGGAGAGATTTGCCCTGTAGCAGTATTGTGGTGGAGTGGTGTTTCAACACTGCTATCTGAGACAGTTAACATTTATGGCACAATTCATTTAGGTTTTTATGAGTCCTTCATATTCCCTTTATGATCCCAAACAGGAAATGTCAGTAAAGGGAATGAGTAACATTGTACACAAACATCTCTTTGATTTTCTTTTTTATATAAGCGTTCACTAGACTTCAACACACAGGAGGTGGGTTTTTGTTTTTTGTTTTTTTTTTTTTTACCCCAAAGCACTGTGTACACATCTGAGATCTATAAGTGTCATCTGTATGGAATTTCCTACTACAGAGTACCACTTACTTCTTTAATCCATTTTGAAATAATGGGTTCACATAAACAAACTATACAATACTATCAACTAAATGATTTAAAATTAATTATTTAACATTATTTTTCTAACTGAGCCAATAATCAACACATAATAATTTAGAGTTTCCTATGTGCAGGCAACTTGCTAAAGCCTTTGTTTAGGTTATTCTTATGGTTCATTGTTTTGAGAAACATACTGCCAATTCTCAAAAGCTACCCAAGTGAACCCTATTTCTTATTCATGTGAAGTTCACTCAGGTGTTGGGAGTTTTTCCATACATTAAATAGGATATCAATTTACTTATACCTCCCAACTTTACAATCCCCTGTCATCTCATAACCCTTCACCTAACTTGCAAAGAGTACAGGAAAGAATAGGAGATAGTTCTGAAGAGGTCTCTTTGTATCTCAACAGTACATATTACTGGAACCATATTTGTTCTCCTTGCTGATACTCAGCTGTGTGGTCATGCTGGACACAAAGAAAGACGGAAATATGGTCTGGTTGTGTTTCTTGGAGAGAAAAAAATAAGTTTGAGAGTATATAGCCAGTCTCTATTCTGACACTAGGCAAATAGAAGGTTCCTTGTGGTATAAAGCATATTTTTTTCTTGTGGAACATGGTAGACAAAGAGCATAGCAACAACCACGCAATAATTTAAAAAAAAAACAGACAAATCAAGAGGCTGGTAAGACATCACAAAAGAAAAATGGAACTCAAAATGAATAGGAGAAGAGAAAACTTCTCCTAAGTCACCTGATGAGAGAAAGAATTTTTGTAGAGGTACAATTTATCTGAGACTTGAGTGTAGACAAACCATCAAGCATGCAGGATCTAGAGGAAAGCATTATAGACAGAGGATGACAGCAATATCCAACAGGCTTTGTGTTTTCAGAAGACAGAAACAGGATGAGTCTGGTGGAAGCTTAGAAGATGGTAAGAAAGCAGAAGTAAAGCCACACCAATGCTGAAAATAAATCTGCCCATTGCTGGTGGCTCACATCTATAATCCTAGTTCCTCAGGAGGCTGATATATGATGATGGTGGTTTGAAGCCAGACTGGGCAGGAAAGTCCATGAGATCTTTTCCTCAATTAACCACCCAAAATCCAAAAGTAGAGCTGTAGCTTAAGTGGTAGAGCACCAATCTTAAATAAGAAAGATAAGGGATTACATCCAGTCCTTGAGTTCAAGCCCTAGTACCTACTTATCTACCTACCTACACACACACACACACACACACACACACACACACACACACACACATTCTTTCACCAAGAATTTTGAATTTTGTATGTATTACTTCATTTAGTCTTTCCCCAAAATCTAGGAGATGTGTATTATTACTCTTCCTTTTAGAGAGAGAAGGAGATGGAGTTTCAAATTGTTTAAATAACCACTGCAAGGTCATAGAGTTGATAAAGTACTTCAGCCTCCTGAATACTGGTATTGCAGGAGTACACCACATACTCAGCTTCTGGCTCTATTTAACAGGGGCATGAGAGATACTTTCACTTAAAAAATCCTGTAATAAATGTACTTTACTATCATATTAAGGTCTTTGGTGACATTAGCACTGTCAATTATGTAGTATTGTTATATAAAGGAACTTGTGAAATCTTAAGCAGCTCATATGGAGGTACTTAGCTTGACTGTTCCCTTCGCCTCAAATGCAGAACAATCCCACTAGAGATTTAACTTAAGTAATATCCAATGCAAATTTTCATAACCTATACCTTTCTTATACTATGTAACTTGTCACATGCTTATTTTCCTGGTATCTAAATTTTCTTAAGTTCAATCATTTCATTGGAAATATTTGCTGACATATAATTGATATGTAAAATCATTGTTAGTATATATCATTCTTTCAAAATACAAATCACTGTAAATCACATGGAGTCTTATTCTAATTCTATTCATTTTACTTTCTTTGCACTGTCTTACTTCTTCTTTTGTTGTATTTTTTTTAACTCATAGTGTTTTTTTGTCTATCTGAAGAGGACAGGTGGAAGTTCATTACTGAATTCTACCATATAAAATGAATTCAACTGAGATATTTGTGTATATATATCCTGGAATTATTTTGCTTCTTGTGGCAAATGTCTTCACTGGGAGCCAATGTAGTAAAACCTTACAATTTTTAGATGATGTATCTAACTCTAGAGAGGAAAGCCTTCCTTTTATTCTCCTTTATTCTAAAAAAAATCATTAGAATTTAATGGCATGTTTTTAAAAACCAATATTTTTTTCTTTATGGACAGAAGAAGCTTTCTAGATGTGTTAACATAAAAAATTGAACAATATACATTCTATAATGTCCAAATGCAGAATTTGAGTAATGTTTTCTTAGAAGAAAACCAAAATGTTTTTGATTATGTGATTTGTACTGAGGTACCATATATTTCCAACAACTTACCTAGTGTATTTTATAATTCTAACATTATGCAATGAATAGACAGTGCAGTGTTAGAAGACTTAAATTTATGTCCTTGCTTCACCAATTAGTTTGTTGGGTTGCTCTGGGCAATCTAACATTATTAAAGCCAACTTTTAAAATGAATCTAGCATCTTGTTAGGCAGCTCTGAAAGAGAATTTACATTTGATTTGTATAATCTTGTCTATAATGTGGCCCTCTATCATGCCTGAACCACCCTAAATCTTAAACTCTCCCTTATTTTGCTTCATTTATATCTTTTTCTATAATTCTTCTAAGATCAAATAATTATTTGTAAGTGAATTACTGACAAATTAATATGATTTTTATCTCATTTACACATTCCTGTATCATGAAACCATTCTCATTCTCTATAATTTGTTGCTATCCTTATTTCTCTCAATCTATTTGTCCAAGTGTTTCCTCCTCAGTAAGTACACAGTTATTATTTCCTAGGGGTTTATGGATTTCCCAAGTCTTGGTGTTCAATGATGCTCTACTTCTAGTAATGAAGGAGCCATTTTGAATTCTCTTAATTTTGAACTTGGTAGAGATACCACTTCTTCCAAAAAAGTTCTTCCTATCTCTGTCCATCTTCTTCCATATTGAAACATTGCTACAGGCTTCTGGATATATATTATACTATTACATAACTTTATATAAATTTGTTTCTGGGAGAAATGCTGAAGTACAAAGGCTTTTTGTAAAAACAGGTCAGAATTAAGACCTGAGTTCAGAATGGCTTAAATATTCACTCATTAATTCATTCTTTGAAAAGATATTTATGGAACAGCTGTCTTGTGCCACATGCTATTGCAGATGCTTTGTATGGAAAAAAAAGAATAAAATTCAACCATGCAAAGAGTTCTGCTTAATGTAACAAGTAACATCTATAAACAATCTGAATTTCAAGGCACAGGGTAAACTGAAGTTGGTAGCATGTGTCTGGACCTGAGGAGATTGCTTCCGCTTTCCAATGAGGACAGCTTTGTAGAAGAAAGAACACTGCAGTAGAATCTTTGAAAATTAAGAGCTAGCTATGCATAGGAAAAGTCTTTATAACAAACTAGCAAGGCAAAGGTCTGTGTGCAAGCATCATTGTTCATGTGAGAGAGTCACATTAGCTGACATGCTCATCTATAAGTTCCATTCTTCTAAGTTTTCTAGGATGTTCAGAATACACATTATGTGCAAATCGGTATGCTAGCTCTGTTGGGATATGCTAGCTAAATCCTTGAGATATGTGTCTTCTACTAAGACATGGTTTGATTTCTTCCACTTGCCAACTGACTACAGCACAAGTGTCATGTTGAGGACAATACCATCATATAGAGTTTGATCATATTAGAACATACTAACATCTAATTTGGTTAGGAAGAACTGGAGGTGTGTGCATCATATAGTTTCTGTGTGTGTGTGTGTGTGTGTGTGTGTGTGTGTGTGTGCACGCGCGCGCGCACGCGTGCTGATAATGGGACTTGAACTAAGGGACTTACACTCTTACTTGAATTTTTCACTCAAAGCTGGTGCTCTACCAAATGAGCCATACCTCCACTTTTGGCTTTTTTTTTCTGGTTAATCGGAAATAAGAGTCTCAGACTTTCTGCCCAGGCTAGCTTCAAATCTTAATCCTCAGGACTCAGCCTCCTGAGTAGCTAGGATTATAGACATGAGACACTGGTGCCTAGCTACGATCCTTATTGTGGTCTTGATGTTAAGATAACTAATTTACCCAAAACTCAATGAATATAAAAATGAAAAACTATTCCTAAAGCAATATATACTCTTGAACAGCAGGTATTGCTAAACACATAATCCTGAGCTGAATGGATTGTTATTTTAGCAAATCTGCACAATAAAAACCATGCATTTTAGAGGTATAGAGGACAATTCCATTTAAGTTGCTTTGGACAAACTAGATTCAAATATTGTCATAACCTATCATCCATGGCATTCACCATCAACTGTGTCTCCCTCACAAACTTCCAGAGTAAGGAGACACCAGGTCAGTATAAGGTATCTGTGCCTGAGTAGTGAGTGAAGAAATAAAGTTTTGTTGGTATTGGTGGTGGTGGTGGGGGGGGTGGTGGTGGTGGTGGTGGTGGTGGTGGTGGTGTGTGTGTGTGTGTGTGTGTGTGTGTGTGTGTGTGTGTGTGTGTGTGTGTGTGTGGTGTTTCAGTACTAGGGCTTGAACTCACAGCCTAAGTATTCCCCTTTAGATTTCTCACTCTAGGCTGGTGCTCTACTATGTGAGCTCAAGCTCAACTTCCAGGTTTTGGCTGGGTAATTGGAGGTGAGAGTCTCAGACTTTCTTGCTTGGACTAGCTTCCAACTACTTACTAGTCCCAGATCTCAGCCTCCTGAGTAGGTAGGATTACAGGTGTAAGTCACTGGCACCTAGCTTAAAATACGAAGTTTTCTGGGATAGTTTGAATAATTTGGGGACATATTAAGCTATATGCAAATGTTTATATTAGTACACCACAATACACACGATGTAGATCAATGACAGATATTCCACTGAAAGTAACAATGCATGAGGAAAAGGAAAGTTTATGAGTAATGTTATTTCAGAAATAAAACTTTATGAAACTTACATATAACTAAGTAGCAAGCTGGCTTTTCATTTACAAAATGGAAAGGAATGTTAAAAGTATTCATGAAGACTACTGAAGAAATACAAAGTTATTCTGATGGAATGAGATTTTAAAAGAAAAAAGTGAATGTATTTTAGACTTATCTCAGCATGTAACAGATTTTGATGAATACAATGTAGACCGGGGTATAGAATTCATTTATGCAGATTCTTATGGCAAAACCCATTGTAATTCCTACAATACATTTTAGCCCATGTTTAATAAAACCCAAAAAATTATAACTTTCTTTAATGCTTCAATCTTCCCATTTTTCTTTTATCCTATTTATACAAGACAAGCTACTCCCCATTGTTGAGTATAACTTGGAGTGAAATTCCATTATTCATTAAACTGTTTTGAGAAATATTTTGATTTTTAGAAGTGCATCACTCCAGCTAAACCTCATAATCTTGTCAAATGGAGACCCATTTCTGTCTGTTCCAAGGCAATAAAATTCTGATTTAAGCTAGCACCATAGAGTCAAAGGTTGATTACAAAGATTTCTGTGAAGGTGAAAACTTCTTTGTAAGGAGTTATTAATTATAAAATCAGTAATCTTCAGACTTTAGCAAATCATTTTCGATCCAATTGTGATCTTATTTTCTTTTTCTACAATATGGAGGCTTAAACTCAGGGCCTTGTACCCTCCTTAGCTTTTCATTGAAAGCTAGTACTCTACCATGTGAGCCATACCTCCACATCTGACTCTTTGGTAGCTAATTAGAAATAAGTCTTGCAGGCCTTCCTGAGTTGTCTGGCTTCAGACTGTGATCCTCCAATCTCAACCTCCTGAGTAGCTAGGAATATAGACATGAGCAACTGATGCCTAGCAGTTTGTAGCTTTTTTTAAATAAGTTTTCTTTATTGTGAAAATACTGGCAGTTTGTAACTCTTTAAGAAGCTGTCCTGACTCTCTTGGCACAAAATAGAGTTACTGTAAAAGCATTTAAAACTTATAAATGTGCATAACTTTACATAAGTCCAAAAGGGACCAAATTCACTCTGTACTAAGTATATAAACATCTACCCATTAGTAAAATATACATACTCATACATAAGTGTAAGTATACCAGCAAACTGATTTAAAATGAAAAGATTGTGACATATTCTAAAGTACTTGCTGTAGTGTTTGTGTATATTTTTCCTTAGTTAACATGTGTTAGGCTTGAAAGTCCATAAGTAGAATCAGTTAGTGTGCAGAAAAGGTAACATGAAAAATGGCTAGAGAGAAAGAACTAGCTAGGAAAAGACATGAATTGATGTGGTATAACTTTCGTTTCAACAATTAAAGTCCTTAATCTGTCAGATAGGAATTAATACATTCAGCCAAATTGACTCAAATGATTTTGTCTCAACTTGGGGATTTAATTGACACTGGACTGAATGTATGCCCTTTTATTTTGTGAACTGTTACTAGAATTTTAATTCCAGTCCTTGCCTTCTTTCCTATTTGTTTGTTTGTTTCTCCACAAAACTGGCACTACTTGAGCCAAACCTACAGTTCTGGCATTTTTTTGGTCAATTGGAAACGAGCATCTCACAGACTTTTCTTCACAGGCTGGCTTTGAACCTCAATCCTTAGCTCTCACCCTCCTGAGTAGCTAGGATCCCAGATGTGAGTCGCCAGTGCTCAGTGAGTATATGCCTTTAAGAAGAAAAAATTTTAGCATCCTTGTGTGAACATGAAAATGGCCTAGAAGTCTATATGCCCATGAAATTCACATGATTAAATATAACAAGGATTTTTCCTCCACAGAGTAAATAACCTTCTTCCCATGTGTATATTGATATAAACTTTTAGTGCATTTGTTTTGTGATTTAGCACAGATGGTTTCTCCCTAGTTTGAAGCTGAAAAATGGATTTCTTTTTGTCTCCCCTGGAGTTGTTTTTCTTTTATGGTTAGAGTGTAGGTGTTAGCTTTTCTTGAAAATCACATTTAAATAAAACTATGGCTATGCCTTTAAAATGTTTTTTTTTAATTTGTGTATATTTCAAAAAGAAATGCACAATAGTAGTATCTGTTGTTAGCATACAAATTAGAATTTATGTTCTCATGATAAAAACAATTCCCAAAGCATTCTAAGAAAGCAAGACAATTTTAGCAAAAATCATCTAAAATCTATTATACTAAAACCAATGCTTGGCATTTATTGTGGAGTTGATCTCACATATTTGGTTAATATCAGCCTAAGAATATATTATTCAAGAATATATTATTTTATCTGTTTATAATGGCTCAGATAGAGATAATAAAATGAATCAAAATAAGTGGGCTATAATGTGAATGTCTTTAGCAGTATGGTGGAGAAAATCTAAATAATTTCTCCATTTTATCTAAGCTATTTGTATTTTTAATATTTTTAGTCAATATCATTTAATTTGGCATAAGAGCTTGGTATTTTCTAAACCACTTAAAATTGTTACTTCAAAAATTTAACAATAATGCTGTGGAACACAGTGTTATTTTCTATATGAAGAGAGACATGAACATTCTGGAGGCCTAAATTATGTACTTTAAGTTATCTAGGATCAGGGGAACATAAATTAAGTAAATACTAAGTCATAGCTGTTTTTTCTTTAAGGAAGAAACACTTGTGGCCTTCGGAAGCAGGACATTTGGACAGACTTTCTTATTCTTATATGGCATTTCCACCAAAGAGTTGCTTAGAATGATCCAGAAGGATCATTCTAACGCATAACATTTATCCTGTGTTAATTATATCTGGCAATGAACAAAACTCATTAGTCATAACTTTCTTTTATTATATTAGCTACTGATGAGGAAGAGGCTACCATATCACCACTTTGGAGATGAAACAGTAGCTGGAAGACTAGAAACTGACCCAACATCATGTAAATGATATACAATACTCTAGATCTAGACACTTTTCTCTTCCCCAGTATGCCATTTATGGGAAGAATTTAGCTAAGTAGAAAATCAGAACTAACTCCTTCATTTATCAGGAAGTTATAAAAAAAAACCCTGTTCTAATTTTTGAAATTACTGTTGAACAAATACAATTAAGCTTCAAAAAATAGTATAATTTGGGGAGGGGAAGGGAAAAAACAAATTGTTTAAATAGGGATAAAGGTGGATCCATTGCAACAATGAAATGTACAAAAATGTTGAAAAAACGAACTTCACAATGTTGGGGGGGCTCTGAGAAGGGGAGAGTAGTCGTGGAGATGGGAAGGCAGGGATGGTAAGGGAAAAACAAAGGAGGAGACAACAATGCTTGATAAGAAATGTACTTATTACCTTGCTCATGTAATTGTAACCCCTCTGTATGGTATTTTCACAATAAAAATAACTTATTTTAAAAAATAACTCATCAAATTAAGGTCCTAATGATAAATTAATCCTTTTCGGGTTTGGTTATTGATATAAGAACAGAGTTGCCTTGTTTTTTTTAAAAAAGTAGTATTTTCCACAAATCAAATCATTTGCTAATCATTAGTAAATGCAATCAAGTTTCATAATCAAGTTTGGTGATGGTATATAGTACCAAAGTAGACTAGGCAAACAAAACATCTGCTGTTTGTATATAGATCTTGGCCAAATTCTTTTCTGCCTTAGGCCACAGTGTCTTCCTAGTCTTCCTAGTATGGTACTGCTCAAGTTTTCCTTGTCACTCCCATACCTGCTTCTCTTCAAACTTGTTCTCCCAATCACTGTGCCCAGTTTGCCACCACTTCAGCCCCTTTCCATGCTTTCTTACATCTGCTCACTGTCCCTCACATGCCTTATATATTGACACAGATTCCAAATGCAACTAGTATATACTTGAGTCAGGGTCAATAGACACAGTAATAATATGAAAAAAAAACTTGGAAGAGATGTGATTTACTTGTTGCTGTGAGTGAGGTGTTATAAAACAAAAGGCTGTGCTGACGATTAAAACCAATATAGATGCTAACCCAAAATATACTAAACGATTGGATATTTGTGTTCTTCATGCAGTTTTGTCAACTTCCCTTGTCCCGTGGGTCTACTTAAGTCTTCCAAAAAACTCTATAGATTCATGTGTCTTTTTCTACCACTTTAAAAGTTTGAATTTGTAGTATCTTGGTTCATTTTATTAGAAAGTGAAAACTGCTTTGCAAAGAAACATCCATCAATAGAAATAGATGACAGGTTTGTGTGTGTGTGTGTGTGTGTGTGTGAGTGTGTGTGTGTTTGTGTGCATGTATGCTCACGTGCACCCATCCTAAGGCTTGAAATATAGGCCTGGACACTTTCCATGAGCTTTTTTTTTGCCCAAGACAAGTGCTTTACAACTTGAGCCATAGCTCCTCTTCTGCCTTTTTTAGTAGTTAATTAGGAACAGGAGATTCATGGAGTTTCCTGACTGGGCTGGCCTGAAACCATGATCCTCAGATCTCAGGCTTTTGAGATGCTAGGATTGCAAGCATGAGCCACTGGTACGTAGCTAAGAAATGTGGTATTTTTGCACATCATTCACTGTGCTTTTTTATTCTATTATAAATTGCTCCTAAGCTACACATACTCTCCTTCCCAAGTTGTTTGAATATTATTTGCATTTTCTTTGACATAGATGAACTCTATCAGATTTTAAGATCAAAAGCCCTAATGCCTCAATAAAAAAGAAAATAATTTTAAAAATCATGTTTTGTGCATTTGACAGTTATGGAGTTAACAGTTTCTTTTGGTCCCATTTGTAGTTACAAGGGGTATAAATAATCTCAAAGGCCAGCTTCTGTTACAAAAATGTTCAGAACTTCGCTTTACATTCCCACCTGTCTCTTCCTTCTTGGGAACAACCCTGCCACTGCTATATTCACCCATATAAACCAATGACTTCATGTGAACATAACTCTTTTAAATAACTCTTTACTATATGACTATTGTAAAATCAAATTTTCTAATCTCTTTGAATATACTAATTTCTTGGGGAAGAAGAGTAAAAATTGCCGAAGGATATCTACTCTTACAACATATACGATTTCCATGGATACTGAAACAATTCCCATGATGTTGTTCTCTGCATTCCACAATAACTAATTCACATATTCTTGTGTATTTTGAAGCAAGATTTCCACTAATTTAAACAAAATAAATAATTCAACAGATCATGGGAAGTAGAAGAAAGGGAGAATGTAATGTAGAAGCTAAAGATTCCACACATCACTTTCCATTCTTGGAACTCTAATCTGCTTCTATTGATCAGTACAATTGAATATACTAATAAAATTACTATGTATAAAAATTCTGTAATCCCTCTAAACTAAGACTAGCTTTGATTGAGTGATTCACAATTAGTAATTTTTCTTTTTGTGCCAGTACTGAGGCATGAACTCAGGTTCTCAGGCTCCTGATTACCTTTTCCTACTCAGTGAGTATTCTGGTACCACAGAAGCCACACCTCCACTTCCAGATTTTTGATGGTTAATTGGAGATAAGCGTCCCACAAGTTTTTCTGCCTAGGCTGACTTTGAACATCAATCCTCAGATCTTAGCCGCCTCCGTAGCTCAAATTACAGGTACAAGCCCCCAGCATTCAGCTACCATTGGCAAGTTTGACAAAGCATAGCCATAATGGAGAAGATGTGATCACTGCAAGTGGCATTCAGTGGCATGGTGAAGATTTTCTATCTTTATATTTTGTCACTTATTATAAGTACATGTATCTCCTTCCTTCCTTGTTCATGGATCTGAAAGGGAAAGTAGGAATCACCCTATTATTTGATATCATTCATTCTGCAAACATTTAAATTCTTTACAAGAAGATGGGGTATAGTGAAAAATAAAACAGATGCCCTCCTACTGGGAACTCACATTCTAAGAAGGGAAAAGTGCCTATAAGCAGACAGTGATCAGAACAATACAATAGCAAATAAAAAGAAGACATGTACGCTGTACAAGGAAAGCACCAGAGAGATTGTGGTCAGATTTTCCAGAGATAAGAGGGATATCTGTGATCAGAGATCTACTTGAGCTTGACTTGACTGTTGAGGTCCAAAGTGTTGTAATATAATTCTTCATCCTGATAACTTCCATTTCTAACTCTGTTCCCACTGTGCATGTTTTCTTTCACCCTACAACATTTAGAATGGAAAACCCAATTTTTTCTCAATTTCCTCAAAAAGATTGAATCACATTACACCTAAGTAAAATCACTGAGCATTTTATGACTTCAAAAAAGAAACACCTGTGTACCCCAGCATACCTCTGATATGTGTTTCTTGACTTACTGTTTTATCCACCTTGGCATTGAACAAATATTGTTCTTGACTCTTTTCTGAGTAATCAGACCAGCCTCACAAAATGTTGGCAGAATAATCCATCCTTGCTTCAAAGACTCACAAACACAACTACATCAGAAAACACTCTCAGTACAGACAGTTCTCTCTCAAGCATAAACTGTCCCACCAACTGCTGAGAATACTTCTGCAAAGAATACTTCTCAGAGATGATGAAAAGGAGGCTAAAGGCAGAGATGGCTTGGGTCATTACTAAATAAGCACTATTAGTATTGCTTAGTGAGAGCTTATGGAGATCCAGGTTCTGTACTAAGGAGGAACAGAAAACAGCTAATCACATTAGGAACGAACCTGGGTGATAGAATTACTTCTGTCCAGATTTCCTGCAGTCACAATGAGGTCTAAGTTCACTCAACCAAGACCCTACAGCTAAAAACTATGAACAAAGTTCAAATCTAAAACATGACTTGATTTAGGGAATTGTAACCCCTTTGTACAAGTGCATAGTAATAATAATAATTAATAATAATAATAATAAACTATCTGGTTTTTCTCAAGAGTCAACTTTGACAGATGTGTAGAATCTGTTAAAGCACTCAAGTATTTTCAGTGTACAGTTTGGGAATTTGTGGAAGAGACTCAAAATGATAACAATTTAAACAAAACATAAATGTATTCAATCATACAATGACAGTGTAAGAATAACCCAGAAATTGACACATCACCTTTTGCATCCATAGTTTAGAATTTAGTCACATCTAGCTTTCTTAAAATGTGAGAATTAGTGAATCAAGGTTTTATTTAGATAACTTTGCACCACAAAAACTTTAATGTTGTGTGAGAAGCAAGCAGCTTTTGAGACAACCAGTAACTTATGCTGAAATGTGCTAACTTCATATTTAAAATCAGATCTTGTAAGAGCCATTTCTTCCCTAAAATTCTTGTCACCTTATCAAAAATTTGGTGATAATGAAATGCCACAGATGCATCTTTGTTCTCTCTGTCTGTCTCTCTCTCACTCTCTCACTGTCTCTCTTTTTCCTATATCACTCTCTGCAGAATAAGTAAGTGCATGTGAAATCACTGGGGAAGAAGCCTTAATGATTTTTATGTTAAAACAACATAAAAAGCAAACAGATGTACCCACAATAACTTACCCTACAAATTCTATGTAGTTTTGAGATACGGGGCTTTTCTGTGGTTTTGCTCAAATCAGGAATCAAAAGTAGCAGGCTGGTCTGTAACAGGGAGATAGGCTAAGCAGAAAAATACAGTGGAGAAAGAGCCAGAGAGAAATGTTGTGACGTGTCAGAAAGAAGAGTCAGGAAAGGCCCTGTTAGGGAGAACTTATAGAGATTCAATGGAAATGGATAGAGTCCAGAAGAGATCACACATGTCATGGCCTTAAGTCAAAATTGTGCTTGGTTCCCCAGGGAACCTGCGGAGGCCACTGTGAATGGAGTAGAGCATGCAAGAAAGAGGTCAGAGAGAAGGTCCAAGGTGATTCTTGGAAGCAGGTCTTGTACATTCATTCAGGCCAAGGTATAGACTATATTTTATGTGAAACCTGATTAGAAGATTCTGGATGGATTTTTGCCTGTTTTGGCCTATCTTCACACAATACTTTCTCCTTTTTTCCCTTTCAAGACAGAGACAAATTTATCAATCAGTATTTCTATCTCTCTGTTGTATTCTTCTAATTCATTTACATCCTACCTGAATATTCTATAAGTTAAAATCCCTAATGTAATAAAGAAAAACATGAAGCTGAGAAAATATTGTATTATTAATACATAGATGAACAATAAGAAAAATATGAAGTTGTTTTGTAATTGGGTTCAAGACAAGTGTTAATATTTGTAATTTCTTCCATTAGTCAATGTTATTTCTATCAACCATAGCTTTAATAGTAAAGTTTTTAAGCTAGAGAGTTAAATTAGCTTTTTGGGTAAGAATTTTTAGTGTCCATATTTTTGCTAAAAGGCATTTTAGTCTGTCTTTCATCATTTATTCTTCTCTTGCAAAGTAGGAATTAGGAAAAATACATTTACGGGTACAGAACACAAAACTTTTATGAATGAATTACATGTTGTCATAGTGAATGGAACCTCTCTTATTTCTAGCAGACTATTCTATGTGATAAAAAAGTGCTGAGTTATTGGGTTCAGGTTCAGAAGATGTACTGTATCCTATAGGTCAATACTACAAACTTCCAGTGTTGCTTCTTAATGGAAGCCATGTCTAAGTCTGTAATGAGTAGTCTTACACATAGTAATACCAGCCTATTTCTTGAGCTTGCATTTTAATTGAGTTCCTCAATCAGAAGCTATATGTTCTTTGATCTGTGAATTCTGTGATATGGATATTCTGGTACTAAGGCTTGAACTTAAGGACTAGAAGCAGTCCCTTAGCTTTTTCCATTCAAAACTACAGCTCTACCACTTGAACCATACCTCAATTGCTGGTTTTTTTCTGTTTAATTGGAGATAAGAATCTCATGAACATTCCTGCCCAGGCTGATTCAAACAGTGATCCTCAGATCTCAACCTCCTGAGTAGCTAGGATTAAAAGTGTGATTTGTCAAGTTCTGTGATTTTTTTCCCATGAAAGAATGATCTTTTGTCATTCATGTTAACCTACTGAAGATTCTAAGCATAAAGCTTTTGGTCAGGTCTCTGATATGAGGCCATCAGCATGACAGACCCATGTAATAACAGAACAAGTAAGAAAACAGAGGTCTAGATTATGTGAGAAAAAAAAGGGGCATTCTCAGCCCAAAGGAAGATATCAAAGGCATGCTTTCATTTATGCCAGTTGAAAACTAAGGGCCAGGGGAGCAGTTATTCAGTATTTAACCTTATGAGAGGGAATGACATCAATAGAATAATGTGGGGAGAATAATGTTGGGTTTTTACTATCCAGAAGTCAACGAAATGGAGCTTAGTCCCTCAGTGACTGAGTAATTTTAGGTAGCCTAGAAGAAACCCAGAAGAGAGGCAAGTAAAGGAAGGGTTATAAGGAGGTGTTGGGATATAATCATAAAATTTAATAAGAGAATGAGTAAAACAAGTATTGAAAATTAAATGTAAAAATGAGCTATGTGGCATATATAGAAAGAGAGGATAGTTTGAGTGGTGTGATGAGCTGGGAGCTCCAAAGCCAGACTAAAGTGGATTCAAGAGAGAATGATTCCATTAAATTCTCTAAATCTGGAAGAAAGCATATATAGGAAGAGCTGTCAAGGAGTTTATTGTGAAGATAATGAATGAAATTGGTGTAAACAGGAGAGAATTAATTTAGAATACTTATGTGCTTTTGGAACGGATTTAATCAAAATGAAAAAAAGAACGCATCAAGAAAGATGATAGAGCCAGGCACTTGCAGCTCATGCCTATAATTCTAGCTAATAAAGAGGTGGATATCTGAGTATTACAGTTTGAAGCCAGACTGGGCAGAAACGTTCATGAGACTTTTATCTCCAGTTAAACAGCAAAGAGCTGGAGGTGTGGCTCCAGTTGAGCACCAGCCCTGGGTAAAATGGTCAAGTGAGTGCAAGAGGCCCTGAATTTAAGGTCAGGTACTATTACAAAGTAAGTACAGTTAAATATGTAAATATAAATACATAAAAATTAAAAAAGAAAAGGAGATGAATTACATGAATAAAGAAAACAAAACAAAACAAAAATACAAGATAATTGTACAACTAGATCCAAGGTGGCCTGTCATAGTTTGAAGAATCTGTGATGATCTCTAGTCAGTATATAATAAAAGAAACAGGAAGAAAGCAACCATGTGAATTTGGCATATTTACGGATTCTTTGAGACATTAGCTCAGAATGGTTTTTTCTCTCCTCAGCCTCAGCCACACACACACACACACACACACACACACACACACACACACACACACACCCCTACATCCTTACAAACACAGATCCATTGGAGCATAGGAAACCTTAAGGCTGAGTGAAGGAAATCATAAATATTCATGAGAACTTCATGACAATGATTACTGGTATATGAGTCTCAAATATCATTGTAGTGTTTCAGAACCACCCCTGTTTGTTGCTAGATTATCTCAAGACCCATAGAAGCACCTGTGAGGTTTTAAAACAACAGTGTACATTTCACAATTCAGCAAAACAAGTGTAAGATCATTTTAACATTGATATCATTAGTATCAATGTTTGTGAGGAATTCTATATAATATTATGGATTCAGGTCAGGAAAAAAAAGGGCATCCTGCTTTTTTACTTTTCTGTATTTTAGCATAATCCTTTTTTTTTTTTTTGCTTTAAGACCTTGATGGCCTCTATTGTCAACATATGAAGAAGGTAACATTTTCTCCACAGTTTTTATTAGCATAATGGGATTTATTCTAATTTTTCCATGTATGCGTATAATATACATTGAGCAGACTTGCTCCCTCCATCACTCCCCCTCGTTCTTCCATGTCCTTCTCAAAGCAATCCCAACAAGATTCATCATTCCATTTCCACACATTTGCTTTGGCCATACTCTCTCTCCACTCATTTTCCCTCCTCAACTTCCACTGGTAACTGTAACCCATTTAGGACCTGTTTTACCTTCCTGTCATTTATTTTTTGAAGCATATGTTATTTGTTTCAAGGGTGGAAAGGCTTTTTCGAATTAATGGTTCAGACAGCAAATATTTGAGACCTACAAGTCCCACTATCTTTGTCACAATGTCTCCATTCCTGAGAGTGGAAAACAATCATGGACAATCCCAAAATATTCAGTGTGTGCTCCAGTAAAACCTAATTTACCAAAACAATTGGCAGTCCATATTTTGTCCGATAGCTATAGTTTACCAATTTATAAATTTGAATAGTAAAAAAGAAGTCTTTATCAGTGTCTCTTAAATTTGAGTCGTTTAAGCCAGGTGCTGGTGGCTCATGACTGTAATTCTAGCAACTAAGGAAGCTGAGATCTGGAGATCCTTATCCAAAGCCAGCCTGGGCAGGTTAGTCCATGAAACTCTTATCTCCAATTGACCTACACAAAGTTGGAAGCAGAGGTATGGCTCAAGTGGTAGAATACTAGCTTTAACGAAAAAACAAAACAAAACAAGCAAGAGCATGAAATCATGAAGTCAAGTTCCAGCATCAACAAAAAGTGATGGAAATACATGTAAGTTACAAGTTTTGGCATGTTGTGTTCAACCATCCAAACCACCTTGGTACTGCCTTGTGAACTGTTGGCTCTTTTTTATACATTCCAAAACATTTTATACCATTCAAATATGGTTAGAGGGTTAGTTCTTAAAAAGAGAAATCCCATTATGAAGTAAAAAGTTGCTACCCTCAATTAACAGAAAATTGTAGCATTGAGATGGAAGAAAATGCCCCACATACTAGCTAGAGATTTTCACAAAAAATGTCTCTTTTAGAAAATAAATAGAAACAGATTTACTAATAAAATGCTTAGTTTAAAAATAACTGGTCAAAAATAAAAGTTTCTTGATATTATAATATTTTATTGTGCAAAACAAACCTTTAATAACTGCTAGTATTCCTTTGAGAAAAAAAAATCTTACCATTGTCTTCATAGTATTTAAAGGTCTACCCAAATAATATGAGTTCATCTTGGCAAGGAGAACTCTACTAATTCAATACTATCCCTTTAGTTTCTTCATGGGACATAACATGAGAAAAATACTTTTAGTGGGCATTTGTTGTTCTTTTCAAACCTCCTTCATCCATCTCCACTCCCTATGGAAAACCCATCCTACCCTCATTTCAATATGGACATTTTATCCCCCCTGTTGCTCCTAAGTCAGACATCCCATGTAGTCCTTGCCAGAACTGGACCAGAACTCTGTGAACACTCACCCAACTCAAATGTTTTAGGATTTTTTCAAAGAGGTATCTTCTGACCCTGGAGGCGGCTATCAACATTGAACATACCTGTGGAGATTCTAAGATAATTTGTCTCCATGATAGTCAAACTTGCTTAAGAATAAGATGATCCTGGATAATGAAGAGTTGAGCCACAGATAGTGTCTGTTTAAAGCTACTGTCACAGGACTCGAATGATTTCAATCCATTTTACCAATTCAATTCTAGCTGTGATTTCTACACTACTATTTAGGCTGGTCACTGTGATGAGTACCTTCTATATCATCTTAACTTAAGGCCACCATCAGTCTCTGGGACAGGCTTTGTTGTTACCATTTATAAACAAATAAGTCAAAGCTTAGTAGAGTCACAGAACCTTGGTCCATTCATTGACAGAATAAGGTTTTAAATGTAGGCCCTTAATCCCTCTCAGCTCTTAATTCTGGCCAACGTTACCTCTCTCCCAATAGGGAAGGAGGTGGGTCAGGGGTCAGAGGCCCTTACTTTTTCCTGCATTTGTTCAGCCTCTACTACTTTGCTTCTAGCAAAGAGAACTTGTCAAGACTATAAGGAAGTAAAAGCTGGGTAGAACCCAGGGCTTTCCGCTGGTCAGGCAAGTTGTTTTACCACTGAGATCATTTCTAGTCCTTGACCACATTATTGCTCTATTTTCATACAGGAAAAATAACATTCATCCACTTTTAGAAAAGGCAGCACAGCCTGGTGAATAAGAGTATGTGTTCCAAATCAGGCTCCTTAGACTTAAATCTCAGCTCTGTTTGTTGCTAGCTATGTGATTTTAGTAAAGTTATATACTACTCACTCAGCTTATTTATCTAGACAATAGAGGATAATTGGTTACAGATAGATAAATATGTACAAATTAAATAAGAAGGGATACCAAATCTATTAGAACTGGATCTAGTACAAAACACTCTCTCAGCCAAAGTTGGCCTTTATTATTATTGATACCTTTTGAAAGCATACCACATTTCTTCAAGGTTTTTGGTCTGAGTTTATTTTTTTTTTCACATTAGAGCTAGTTTGTTCATACTAGCACTAGGGAAGATTTTACATGTTTTCTCAAACTTTAATATATTGATTAATGTCAAGATCCTTCAGAGAGCAAATACATATAGCTAGCTTTCTCTCTCCTTTCCTTCCTTCTCCCATCCTTTTTCCTTTCTTACTTCTCTCTTTCCTTCTTTACCCTACATTCCTTTCCTTTCTTCATTCTTCCCTTTCTTTTTTCCCTTTAGTAAGGAACAATGAGCTAGAATTGGGAGAAGTATGAATCAGAATATGTTAGCATTTACTGTAGTTACAAAACATTTCTTTTTTTTTTTTTTTGGTCAGTTGTAGGGCTTGAACTGGGTTTGGGCGCTGCCCCTGTACTCTTCAGCTCAAGGCAAGCACTCTACAGCTTGAGCCGCAGCATGCCACTTTCGGTTTTCTAGTGGTTTATTGGAGATAAGAGTCCCATGGACTTTCCTGGCTGGGCTGGCTTTGAACTGCAATCCTCAGATCTCAGTCTCCTGAGTAGCTAGGATTACAGGTGTGAACCACCGGTGCCAGGCTTGTAGTTACAAGTTATTTCTGAATGCATTTACAAAGTATCTCTTCATAGCTTAATACAAATGAACACATATACACATACACACACTTTATTGCTCTTCTACATATTTGCTTTTCAAAGAACTCTGTTCTGAGTGTCTTAGAGAATCCAGTTGAAGGAGACCTACCATCTGAGTGCTGCTGAGAGAACCAAGAAAGGTTTATTTTTCTTTGGTTAAGTTTTTTATGTTTTCAAAGCAACACATTTTTGCAAACATTAACAAGTAAAAGAAAATAATCCTATTTATAAAATAAAATAAGCCATAATTATGCCAAATTGATTCTCAAACAAAATTATGAAAAACATTTAATAACACCTAAAAAAACCTAAAAGAAGAATTACTTTATGACATTAACTTGGAGGAAAAATATTTCTCACTAACAATAACTTTTTCTTTACCATCACTATAATCTTTTGTTTCCTTATTAAGCACAAAACCTCAAAAATGTAGCAGTAATTTTAAAACCATATATATCTATATATATGTATATATATATATATATATATATATATATATATATATATATCTGCAATTAAAATCTCAAGTTAACTGAGGACATAAATTGATGGTAATGAGATTTCCATTAATTACTAATCACACATAAACATTAGGTGGAATAATGGGATTGTATATCACCAGGAAAATTCATGCTTACTATAAGAAAAATGCTTTTGACCTTAGGAAAAATTAGGAGTTGTCATTTTAAGATTCTAAGCAGTAAAAATCTGTCAAGTTATGGGGTGTTTCATAATTCCACATTTAATAATGTTATGTGACCATGAAAATGATCTTCCATTTGGCTATAATCTCCTGGCACCTCATTCCCACTCTGAACATCCTCCTTCACTTGCATTTAACTACTACTAGTGATGATAGTGAGGGTTCTATAAAACAGATGGGTTGGAAAGCAACTAGAAAGAGTGAATGAACTTTTCATCTTTTCCTATGAAGAACATTCCATTTTTTGCTATTGTTGTGCTTGATTGCAGATAGTTTGCAAATTTTCTATTATTCTAAACAGGTCAAAGAAACTAAATCTTTTTTATGACAAACTACTGATTAATATTTTTTGCTGCAAGTTAAGATGTTGAAGACTTTTCACTTTCCCTTTTAGCTTTGACTTTTATAATTGTTATTTCCTTATTTTTAATATTTTATATTTTTATTATCAAGGTGATGTACAGAGGTGTTACAGTTACATAGTAAGGTAATAAGTACATTTCTTTTCAAACTTGTTATTTATGCCTTACTTTACCTAGGTATTGTTCATGTGTTGCGTGCATGTGCATGCACATGCAGTTATTTTGGCTTGAACTCAGTGCCTGGGCACTGCCACTGAGCTGTTTTACTCAAGGCTGGCACTTTACCATTTATGCATAATTCTGCTTCTAGATTTTTGGTGGGTAAATGAAGATAAAAGTCTTACAGAATTTCCTGCCCAGATTGACTCCAAACCTAATCATTACATCTCAGCCTCCTGAGGACTTAAGATTACATGCATGTGCCACTATGCCCAGCAATTACTGAGTACTTGTAATAGGAAAATGAGGAAAAATAGAAATTTCTTATTTGCCTTTCCTTTGTACATCCAGAAGCAATGACTCCAGAATTGGTCTTGTTCCCTTATTTATTGATTTCTGTAGTTCTCAGTAATATGCTTATCTATTTCTTCATAGTTTGGTTTTATAAATTATCTAATTTTTTCTATCTCCTCAAATATTCATACCTAATTCTCCATCATATTTGTCCAAATACAGCTAAAGCTTAATATTAGTTGATATTAGTATTAGTTAGTACTAGTCAGTTATTATTATTATACATGCTAGATTTTTTCCTTCTTTCTCTAATTAAAATATATGTCTATATCTTTCTGTAATTTACATATACATATATACTCTGAAGGTAATAATCTTGATTAAGTTGCTGTTTGCTTAGTTTTCCTGATCTCATCTACACAGTTGCCCTCTGCTGGCATCCTGGAATTTGCTTCGAGAATAATCTAGTGATTTCTACTTGTCTAGGTGATTTCCTAGATTTTTTTTGTCTACTGGTTCTGTGTCCTCTTTTCCCTTTTCCTATTCCTCATCTTGTTTTCCAATAGCTTCCTAAAAGAGGGCCCATGGAAGGTTAATTTGTTATATTGTTGGATTCCATTGATTGAGAGTTTGGCTTTACATGTAATTCTAAGTTGGAAATTATTTGCCTAAGATGGTTGAGTGCATTTCTTTATTGTCTCCTATCCTAGACTTGAATGATGTTCAGAAACCAGGTAATATCTCATTCCCTTACTGTATATTAGATCTGATATTTCACAGCCATGTGATTGTACTCAGTGGTTTTTGACCCACCATTTTTGTAGGAATTCACTAAGCATATTCAATGGAAAACTGTTTATCACCCTAGAAAAAAACTTTACAATTATGATGGTTTAAAAATACAAAAAGTGTAAAAGGTACACAGTATACTTTGAAAAATTTCTATCCAAGTAGTTGCTCATAGGTCTTGATAATAAAGAGGTAAGTTTTATTTTGATTGTGAAAAAAAATCTGTTGAAAAGATATAGGGAATGATCTGGTAGAGCAAACATATAAGTCATACCACCATATAGACACTGTTTCACATCATGTTTGAATATTTTCTTACTCATAAATGAACTATAAATAAATCCATGAATACAAATTAAAAATTATCTTTAAAAGCTTCACAATATTATGTTTCCAAAATACAAAAATGTAAAAAGATATACAGTAACAAGTCATATCTTTCTCCTCTCTTCTACGTGCCTAGTCCCTGCATCCACTGTTCTGAAATACTCAGGCCAGCTATAAGTACATGTGTCCTTATGCAAAACAAAACGAGTGGGGGGACCAAGATGGCGACAGGACAGTAGGGAAACACCACAGCTCTTTCCAACCGAAAAGAGAATTCAAGTTCTAATGCTTAATTTCCCCAAGAGACCGACAACAACAAAAGATGAGCAACCAGAGAGAAACAGGAAGTGGGGAAAAAAAGAAAAAAAAGGAAGAATTTCAGAACAGAAAAGCATGAAGACCCTTCTCCCAACCCTTGCTGGCTTCATATCAAGCCACGGCCAGCCCAGCCATGTGTGGGCTACCGGAGACCCCAGAGACACAGGGGTTATTTTCAGATCACCCTCACAGAAGATGCTTGAGGTACCAGTGTTGGACCCTCTGATCACACTGAACAGTGAAACCTCAGAGCTGGGAGCCTGCCCCATCCCTCACCCGCCAACTTGAAAGGCTCCATCCCACCAAAGCCATGAAGGAAGCCCAGAATTACAGGGTTCTACCCACAGAATGCCAGTGCAGAAGACCCTTCAGGTACTGGTGCTGATCTGGAGAGTGCAAACAGAGACAAACCTCAGTGCTCAGAACCTGCATGGAGACCCCTCCACCACCCTTTGGCCAGAGACCAGTACAGCCAGTGGAGCTGACTTGACAGCAGCAACAGAGGCAGAGACAGAGGAGAAACACAGCCACTGCCACCACCCAGCCCAGCCCACAAGCATCTCAGTTGAAGGCAAATTGCAGCAGCAACCAGCAACCTACATCGCACAGAAACAACATCTGAAGAGTTCCCAACTAGCTCCCGGGTGAGTACCCTGCAGGGGACAGTGTATCTCCCCTCAATGGTGACCAGAGCTTGTGGGAACCCCCAGATCTTGACTCAGACCCTTGCCCCAACACCTGGAATACAGGTCTCACTAAAACTTGGAACTGTTCGAGTGGTCCACCAGTCTGTAGAGCATATCCAGCTGGCCAAGCTAGATCAAGAGCGTCCCTGGAAGGGAGCCTAAATGCTCAAGCTAGGAACTGCAGCACCTGTGAGTCACAATAGCCAACAGCAGAAGAAACCTGAAGTGTGTACTCGAGGCTGCATAATCCAGGTAGGATACACAGCAGCACAGGTCCAACTGGTGTGCCCCCCAGGTGGGGAACCAGGAGCTGGGATAAGGGCTGGGGATTGGGTGCCTGAGCAATACAACCAATTCCTCCCAACTGAAGTCAGAAGCTGAGCACACACCTCAGCAGAGGGGAGAAAGCAGGGAACCACACTCCCTGGGAATCACACTTATGACAGCAAAAGACCTGTGTGTCTAAGACAGAAGAACCAGAAGCCCAAGCCTAGACTTGGACAACTCAGACCACCAGCAACTGATAATAGTCAGGATCTCAGGCTGGAAAGGTGGCTCAGTGGTAGAAAGGTGGCTTAGTCTGATTCCTCAGCACTACATAAGCAGAAAGGGCCCAAAGTGGTGCAAATAGTAGGGCACTAGCCTTGAGCTGAAAGTTCAGGGACAGCACAGAAGCCCAGAGCTCATGCCCACAACTGACCAAAAAAAAACCAAAAAACAAAAGAATCAGGAGCTCATAGCAGACTCCAGCAACTGGGAGAGTACACCCAGCACAACCAATCTGCCAAGAGCAACTGTAGTAGTAACAGGAGCAGTCTAGGCTCTTCTGTCCCTTTGAAGGCTGGAATGACCAGTGATCTACAGTAGACAGCTGAGAGCCCTATGATGGTCAGATTAACAGCTAGAGGTCTACCTGTCCCCCCACTTGGTCCAAGTACAGACTAAGTACAGACTCTCTCAGCTATCCCAGAACCAGCAACCAAGCAGACAGACACCTATTGACCAAAACAAAATTTCAGAATAGTCTCCAATAATCCCTGAATCCCCATGCAAAAATCACAGAGAAAAATTACAAGGTTTATCAATACCCAGGATAGCAAACTACCCCCAAAAGCCAGCAGCCACCCAGGGGATAGTCTCAGTGGAAGCAAAGCAGGAATGGAAGACAAAAGCTATATCCAAGAGATTCTGGAGGCAATGACTAAAGAATTAAAGTGAGAAATAGATCAGAAATGTAAAGAACACAGAAACAAAACATCAAAAGAGATTCAGGATTTCAAACAGGAGATGCACACAAAAATAGATGCAGTACACATCTCACTAAGAGGTGAGATTAATATTCTGAGAACCAACATAGAATCCATAAATGAATCAATTTCCTCCATGCAAACCACAACAGAAGTCAAAGTTAACAGAATGAATGAAATGGAATTTATAGTGTCAGACACAGAAGACAAAATGAAGCTACTGGAAAAAAAAAGTCACAGATATGGAAAAATCACTTAAATTATGCCAAAGGGAAATTTAGGAGCAAGCAGACAGTGCCAAGAAGTTTAACCTTCGTATGCTTGGAGTGGACAAAGTTAAGAATATCAAAGCAAGGGAATGCAACACCTATTCAGCAAGATTATCAATGAAAATTTCCCAAATCTTAAAAGAGAACATCTTACCTACATAACAGAAGCATATAGAACACCTAAGAAGGGGCTGGGAAGGTGGCTCAGTGGTAGAGCGCTTGCCTTGCATGCCTGAGGCCCTGGGTTCTCAGCACCACATAAGCAAAAAGAAAAAAGCCAGAAGTGGCGCTATGGCTCAAGTAGTAGAGCGCTAGCCGTGAGCTGAAGAGCTGAGGGACAGCGCCCAGGCCCAGAGTTCAGGCACCACGACCGGACCCAAAAAAAAAAAAAAAAAAAGAACACCTAAGAAGCAGTATCCCAGGAGAAACACTGCTAGGCACATTGTAGTAAAAATGATAGATCTGAATAATAAAGACACAATCTGGCATGCAGCAAAAACAAAGAAGGAGCTACACTATAATGGGAAAAAAATCAGAATCACTGCAGATCTCTCCACACAAACACTGAATGCAATAAAGGCCTGGGAAAGTATGATCCGAGGGCTGAGAACCAATAACTGCCAGCCCAGACTGATATACCCAGCAAAGCTAGCATTCACATTCTATGGAGAAACTAAAATTTTTAATAGTAAAGAAAAGCTAAATGAATTCATAAACAATATACCAGCATTACAAAGAATACTAAGAAGGGGAACACAAACTGAAGAAAGCAAATAGGAACTGGGATCCTCATTAGATAGATTACTAGAAATGTAATTTAGTTAGCATAGGAGGAAAGGAAACAAGAAAAACTTAGGAAAACAGGAAATTGACAGGAAAAAAACAATGCATCTCTCTGTAATAACCACAAATATTAATGGTCTCAATTCACCAATCAAAAGAAAATGAACTGCAGATTGGATCAGAAAACAAGACCCATCCATCTGTTGCCTTCAGGAGACCCACTTCACAGCCAAACATAACAACCAACTCAGAGAGAAGGGTTGGAGAACTATCTACCAGGCAAATGCCCCCAGCAAAAAAACAGTAGCTATACAATACTTGATAAGAAATGTACTCATTATCTTGCCCATGTAATTGTAACCCCTCTGTACAGTATTTTCACAATAAAAAAAAGAAATAATCTCCAACAGTACCAAAAAAAGAAAAAGAAAACAGTAGCTATCTGGCTATCTAACAAAATAAACTTTTCATTAAAATCAATACAAAAAGACAAAGAAGGACACTACATATTAATACAGGGAACAACCCAAGAAGAGGATACTACCATTATCAACTTATATCCCCCAAACATTGGAGTACCCAAATATGTTAAGCAAATACTCTCAAACTTACAGAATAAAATAGATCCAAATACAATAATACTAGGAGATTTTATACCCTACTCTCTCCAAAGGACAGGTCTACCAACCAGAGGATTGGCAAGGAAGCTACCAAATTAAGTGAGGCCATATTTTAAGCGGAACTAACTGACATCTACCAAGTATTTCACCCTAAAACAACACAGTACACATTCTTCTCAGCAGCTCATAGAACTTTCTCTAAAATAGATCATATCATAGTTCATACAAGGAACTTAAGCAAATACAAGGGGATTGACATAATCCCCTGTATCCTATCCGACCAAAGTGGAATCAAGCTAGTTCTCAATAACAAAGCATACCATAGAAATTACTCAAATACATGGAAACTGAATAGTACACTTCTAAGAAACACCTGGGTAACAGAAGAAATTAAAGAAGAAATTAAAATGTTCCTACGATTCAATGAAAATGAAGACATATCACAAAGAAACTTGTGAGACACAGCAAAAGCAGTCCTGATGGGCAAATTTATTACCCTCAGTGCCAACAAATAGAGACAGACCAAGTAAATAATCTCATGTTGCAATTTAAACTGCTAGAAAAACATGAAAAAATGGAACCTTAAGGTTACTAGACGGAGCCAGATAACCAAATCAAGAGCTGAAATTAACGAGATAGTGAATAGGAAAAGTATAACTAAAATTAATGAAAAGCTGGTTTTTTGAAGAAATAAATACAATTGATGGACCTTTGGCAAATATAATTTAAAAAGAAACAGAGGAAACCCTAATCAACAAGATTAGGGATGCCTTGGGAAAAATCACAACAAATACGCCATCCAAAAAATTACAAAAAACTATTTTCAAAAGTTATACTCTCTAAAAAAGAAAAGCTAGAAGAAATTGATACAATTTTAGAGAAATACATGTTGCCAAAATGAGCAAAGAAGAAATAAATCAATTAAATAAGCTAATATCTTATAATGAGATATAAGAAGCAATCTTCCAACAAGGAAAAGCCTAGGACCAGATGGATTTACAACAGAATTCTATAAGACCTTTAAAGAAGAAGACATAGTAACCAAGCTAGAAAGAGAACCAACTAACTGGGAAAAATATTTACCAGCAATATATCATACAAGGGGTTAATATCCATTATATACAGGGAACTCAAGAAACTATTTCCTCCCAAACCCAACAAACAAATTACTAAATGGGCAAGGGAACTAGCGAGAGACTCTCAGAAGAAGAGATAAAAAATGGCAAATAAACACATGAGGAAATATTCATCATCCCTGGTTGTGAAGGAAATGCAAATAAAGACAACCCTGAGATACCACCTTACCCCAGTCAGAATGGCCCACATCCTAAAGTCAGCCAATGACAAATGCTGGAGGTGATACAGAGAGAGGAACCGTATTACACTGCTGGTAGGAATTTACACTAATACAACCACTTTGGAAAGCAGTCTGGAGGGTCCTCAGAAAGCTAAATATTGACCTCCTGTATGACCCAGCCATACCACTCCTAGGCATCAATGTTAAACAACTGGAACCAGTATACAAAGACACATGCACCTCCATGTTCATTGCAGCACTGTTCACAATAGCCAGGATATGGAAACAACCCAGATGCCTCACCATAGATGAATGGGTCCCAAAATTGTGGTATTGATATTATGCAGCCATTAGAAAGGACAAAATAATGGCATTCGCAGGGAAATGGATGGAACTAGAAGAAATCATGTTGAGTGAGGTAAGCCA
Source organism: Dipodomys ordii (assembly GCF_000151885.1). Taxonomy (NCBI): domain Eukaryota; kingdom Metazoa; phylum Chordata; class Mammalia; order Rodentia; family Heteromyidae; genus Dipodomys; species Dipodomys ordii. Next base: position 2,142,416 of record NW_012267326.1, read on the forward strand.
AGAGCACAGAGACAAACCGCACATGATCTCTTTGATAAGTGGGGATGTTAAATCCAAAAGGTAAGGTGATACGACAAAGTTAACAAGGCTTAAGAAACAAAGGACCTCCACTCATCTGGTCGAATCACTACTAAATAATCCCATGCTGCTGATCACATATATGGTATATATGTGTACACTGGAGGGAAACTAGGATTAGGACACAGAACTAGAGGGAATCACGGAACATATACAACAGCAGGACCCATCAGCTGCACTGGACATTGCAAACTAAGCAACTCAATGGCAATGATGTGGGGGAGGGAACGAGTAGGAAAGAGGGAACAGCTTACACCATGCAAAAGGAAAGCAATTTACATATTACCTGATGTGGAAGAAATAACTGTATTGTCAAAGCTCATAGAATTCATAATCTTCATAGACCACGATAGACAATTTGCCCCATGAAAGGTAGAATGTGTTTGTAACTTTAATTAAGCATCACTATCCCACAATCCTGTGAAATTATGTAATCACTTAATCACAATAAAGAATTTGCAAAAAAATGATAAGAATTATTTTCATTCCCCCTCATGGTTAAATAAATGAGGGCCATAGTTTCTGTCTGTACAAAGGCTGAGGTGTTGTCACTTGAGCCATACCACAAACTCAGTTTTTCTGATTATTTTTTAAATAGAATTTCATACACCTTTCTTGCTGGGGCTATCAATGAACTGTGATCCTCTGAATTTCCACTTCTTGAGTGGCTAGGATTACAGGATGAGTCATTGGTGCCTGGTTTTACCTTGAAGGAGTGAATCTGATCAAGAAATACTGGACACTTAGAAGAACATGTTAAAGAACATGTAAATTGAAGTTCAGAAAATAAAAATAAGCTAACTTTTTTGGGGGGGAAACAATGTATCTTGAAAATAATTCCATGCCTCTATGGCTTCTTCATTCTTGTGTGTAATCGCAGTGTTCAATAACACATAAGAACCTTTTATCCAGTCCTTTATTTTAGGCACCAAATTAATTTCTAAATATTTACTGTAAGTAAGAAATAACTGTATATATGACACGCTGCAAGATGTGAAAAAGTAATGGATTAATGTGTGAATATCCAGAGTGAAATTGTTGAGTACAAAGAGTAGTATTTTTATAATCTGAGAAGATGTAGGATAAGTTTCAAATGTTATCTAGCAAATTGGAGCTAATGTCTTGAGCTCTAGAATTAAAATGTCAAGGGTTCAAATCTCAGCAGTGTCCATATTAGCACATTAGACTACCTTTCATCAGAACATTACCCATCAGCTACCAAGCCAATGGAGGATATAAGGACTAAATATGGAAGCACCTGCTTCATTAAGTTTGTCCATAAAACAAAAGAATGCAAAAAGCTTAGGGTCTTAGGTGAAGAGCTATTCCAAAGTGGGACAGACTTGAAGATGTTTACATTTTGATGGGCTACTTGAATATATAGGACACCAAAAGCATGAAAAGTACTGAAGAGGAAGTCAGTAGGAAGAAAACAAGGAGTTCCTTGAGCTTACAGAGTAGAAAAGATGCCCTTTTGCCTTCTACAATCATACAGGAAAGAGAAGCTGCAGAATTGAGCAGCTTTAGTACACCGGAGCTGAGGGCAGGTCTATTTGCTTATTACAACTTTTTCACTCAAGTACACGACTGAGATGTAGTACATCTTTTGAGATTTAGGAAGAAAGTGGGAGTGGAAGGAGTGGAAATTGGATCTTGGAGAAGTAATAGATTTAAGCTGTGGTAGCTGACACTGAGAAGTTGAGGTTTCCAGACAAATTTTCTGTGATTGTGAGCTAGTACTTTGCCTTCATTTGTGTGTAGTGATTCCAAATTAAAGTGAACACAATTGTCCTCTGGGGTTTTAGTACAGCTTAGCTACTCAGATGTGGGATACAGGTAATTCACTTAATTACAACAAAGGCTGTTACGGCTTTCCAAGTATATTATTTTGCATAATAAACCACATGATCAAAGTTGAACAAAATAAGACAAAGCAAGTAATAGATTAAGGAGAAGGAAAGGGTAAAGTGAGTCTCTTAGTAAGCAAAAAGCAAAGGTGAGTTATAATAATATCTAATTTCAATAGCTAATAAAGTGAACACAAATTATTTAGACTTTCCCTAACACATTATGTTTACCAAATATTGCCAGATATATAGAAGAGACACTTACACAGCCATGTTCATTGCAGCATGACTCACAATGGTCAAGTTGTGGAGTCAGCCTACATATCTCTCAACAGATGAATGGATAAAGAAAATATGAGTGTGTCCATAGTGGAGTATTCAGAACGAGTTAGGAGAAGAAAATTGTGTTACTTACAGGAAATGTTGGTTGGAGCTGGAGATAATTATGTCAGATGAAATAAACCAGATTCAGAAGGAAAAACACATATTGCATGGGGATTTTTAAAATTTCATATTCAGACTGTAGATTGATCCCCCCTCTCTCTTATTTTTTAAGTTCTGGTGTTTGAACTCAGTGCTTTGAGCTTTCCAGGCAAGTACTCTACAACTTGAGCCATCTCCAGAATCTAGATCTTAAAATAATAATGATAATAATATGAACACAAAAGTGGTAGCTATTTGGATGGAGGGAAGCAATAGGAAGGGGAGGGGAAAAGAGATGATGGGGTAAATATGATCAAGCTGCATGTATTCATATATGAAATGATCATAATGAAACCTACCAGAAACAAAAATGGGAGAAGGATAATCCATCAGAAAGAGTAAAAAGGGAATAGACCTCATTAAAGTACATTGTATGCATATATCAATGAAATTTACTTTTACAATTAATATACACTAATAAAAAACTAAAAATAAATGCTAGTTGGAGTCATCCATCACTGTGAGTAGAATTGTGCCCTACATTTATTGAACCTGTCATTTCTCTTTGAGTCTGAAGTACAAGGTACATGCATTTTTAAACAGAGAAAGTAGAAGAGACAGCCTTCAAGTCAGCTGCTTTTTTTCAAAGTTGTGAAATCAATCTACTGTTTTTTAATCTGACCAGCTGATGGCAAGTTCATTTTTGTTTTCCTGATTTCTATTACAAACACATTGTACTAGATTTGAGAATGATAAAAGTACAAGACAAATGAAATTTGACCTGGTCAAATGGACCATTTCAGGGATAGACTTCTGAACTGGCTCTGGCCTGTTTCATCTTTGATGAAAGTGGGTTGGAACTGGTCACCAGAAACATGGAAGAGGGTGAACCCATATAGGACATTTTACATGACCCAAACCAAAGTATCTATTGATCAGCTTTGATGCTTCCATCCTCTTGTAGTTCTATGAGTCACTGACAGCCAGTGGCTTTGCTGGTCCTCTTGTTTGCTGAGGTGTGAGACTGTGGGAGAACACACTAAGCTGAATCTAAATCAGGACAATAGGTAACACAATGCACAACATCTAATTTATTGTCTGTATGAACACGGGAGCACAGAAGAGAGTAGAATTTTTAGCAGTCTTGGATGAACGATTAAAATAATTCAGAGTGATTTGTTGCATGCTATATGACAGGTCAGCACATTTGAATCTCATTTGAATTCTGCACAATCATAAGAGGTGTAAGCAGAATATCTTTAGTTTGCTAAGCATGCCTTTTACTGGCAATGTGGCAAATAAAATTGTCTTCCATATGTAAGTATAGAACTTAAACTGGGTTGTTTTTAGATGCTCTAAATTGCTCAGTGGATGTATTTATCTTCTCTATTGATCCTTTTGGTTTGTTTGTTCTTTAATGCCTGTTTTTTTCCTAGTAGAGAGCATGGCCTATGTTTATTTTGACTCTGATTCTGAGGAAAATGTCTGGTACATATTATTAGGTGCTTCATAAATATTTTGTTAAGTAAATGCATTAGTAAATGGTAAATGAATGTCTAAATTATGCGTCTGCTCTAGAAACTCTATTTTTTCAAGAACATATTTAAAATATCTGTGGAAAGCAATTCTTTATGAATTGACTACAAGATGCAGCAACCTGAGTTGGTAGATCTGTGACAAGGAAAGTAAAAGACTGGACTGTCTATCCATGGTGTGAACTGTCTACCACATGAGCTTGTGTCATGGCAAAATCCAGGTTGCCCTCAGTCAGATTGTAAAGTGATGCTTTGTTGGAAAGGTCGAGTTCGAAAATTTGTAAAGATACTCCAATGAGCTACTGAGACAAATACTCAATTAATTGAATATGATCTGGGAAAATTCCCAAAGCATTTACTAAGATTTTTAATAAGATCCCTACTACTACTACTATTACTATTACTACTACTACTATTAGTACTACTATATTTACTACTACTATTATTATTATTTGATGCTAGTACTGGGGCTTGAACTCAGGGCCTCATACTCTATCTTTTTTTTGTTCAAAGCTGGTGTTCTATTACTTGAGCTATGCTTTTAGTTCTGGCTCTTTTTTTTTTTTTTTAGTTCTGGCTCTTTTATGGACTTTTCTACTTCAGCTGCTTTGAGCTGTGAATATTAGACTTCAGCCTCCTGAGTCATTAGGACTATAGATGGGAGCCATCAGCATCTAGCAACAATGATTTTTCTTTGGGTGTAGAAAGCTGTGATTTTCATCATCACATTTGTACAACAAACGCTATTTTGAAAGAACATTATAGTTATTGTTTCCCTCATCATTCCTCTTCTCAGTGTGCTCTTGTTTATGTAAAATATTGCATCATGATTCCTTAATATGAGAGGTAAATGTAATCCTGAATCTTTTTTATTTACTTATAAGTAGCATTTTTTATTACACACATGGTGTAGTCCTTTAATCTTTCAAAAATCTCTCTAATCCACACTTACAAATGATTTGAATAAAATCCAATAAATATAGGGGAGGATTGATGGATAAAGGTTACTTTTCAAACAGAGATGAAGCTTTGGATTCCACAGTTTTCTTTCTACATTTAAGAGTATTTGTCTTTGCCCTTGCTCCTCTCCTTCTGTTTGCAGTGATGCTGTGTATATTGACTGAGGTATGGCAAGAATAGTTGTCAGACAGGTGCGCAGATAAGCAAAAAAGCATAATCAGATAGCTCTGGTTGAATACACATTCTCTCCATGGCCCTTATCTTCCAAAATGTACCTCTGCTAATATAGCTTCTCCGGTTTCCAAAACCAATATATAACTAGGTGGCTTTTTTATGGTGACAATATATTTTAATATCAAGCTTCATAATTGTTCATTTGTTATCTACCCCGGTATATTTCATGAATTAAGAACAATGCATTTTTCAATTGCCAAAATAAATTTTAAAGATTTTTGAAAAGCAAGGGTTTTTTTTTGGGTAGCATTTGTCTTTATTGTCTTGTTCCAGGTAATTTTCATAGTCCAGTTTTATTGTATTTTACATTTATATTTTTAAACACTTTATATTTATTATATATTATATTTTAAATTTATATTTTAGCAAAATAACTTTGCAAGCTAATGGCTTTGTGTGTGTGCATGCTGGTACTGAAGCTTGAACACAACCTGGGCATTATCCCTTAGCTTTTTTCACTCAAAACTGTACTGTACTACTTGAGCTACAGCTCTACTTCCAGCTATTTCTAAGTGGTTAATTGGAGATAAGAGTCTAATAGACTTCCCTGCACAGAGTGGGCTGCAAACTATGATCCTCAGATCTTAGCCACCTGAGTGGCTAGGATTACTGGGGATCTGACAGTTCTTTATTGCTGTTTTATGTTTTGTTTTGTTTTTATGTTTGATATTCTTTATTTTCAACAATTTCCCAAACAGGAAAAATGATGTATTTTTATTGTACTTTATGTTGGTCTTAGGCTTTAACTGAGGGCTTGGGTGCTGTCTTTGAGTTCTTTGCTCAAGGCTAGTGCTCTGTCACTTGAACCACAGCTCCACTTCCGGGATTTTGGTGGATAAAGAGTACTTGGACTTTACTGCCTGGACCGGCTTTGATCTGTAATCCTCACATCTCAGCCTCCTATAATCCTAGCTACTCCTGAGGCTAAACTCTGAATATCACAGTTCAAAGTCAGCAGAAACTGGAAAGTCTGGGAGACTCTTATCTCTAACTAAGCAGCAAAATCAAGAAGTGGAGCTGTGGCTCAAGTGGTAGAGCACTAGCCTTGAGTGAAAAAGTTAAGGGTCAGAACTCCAGCCCTGAGTTCAAGCCCCACTATTGTCATGAAAACAAATTATCTATGTGATTTTACATGTTAGTAGTTCGTTCATTGTTGGTTGCTGGGTAATATTCTGCAATTGGATATGCTACAGGTTTTATTGCTTTTTGTTTGGGCTTTTAGATAAGATGCTTTTTCAGGATTTTCATGTTCCTATAAATTTTTCTTTCCCTTGTATTACTAAATGGCTAAGAGTATGATTGCTGTATCCTGTGCTCATAATGTGTCTAACTTTTATTTTTATTTTTATTTTTTTTGTGTTTAACTTTTAAAGAGACTGTTCAGTAGTTTCAGCTAGCAGTTGCAATTGTTTGTATTCTCACTAGCAATATCTGAAAGTTCAAAGTGCTTTTCATTGTTGCCAATTATTGATAACATTGATTTCTCTTTCTTTTTGTAGTTTTGTTTTTATTTTTTTCCTTTATTTAGCTCTGCTATGCAATGATATTGTACTCTGCTTTTCCTTTTTAAACATCAGTGTTTCTATAATGGTGGTGATATGAGACCACTATTTCTGTTTGTCTGCTATCCATCTAACTTCCATGGGGAAGTGTAAAGTTGGGTGTATTGTTTTCCTCATAATAATGTAAGTACAAACATATGTGATTTATGAATATTTTCTCCAAATCTGTAACATGTTTTTGCATCCTTTTAACTGTAGCTTTCAAGAGGTTTCAATATTAATTAAAAACCCATTTTTTTCTTATTAGATGTCATGCTTTTAGTGTTGCATCTGAGAAATTTTCTTTTATAAAGATTTCCTCCTGTGTTTTCATATAGAAACATTGTAGATTCAGGTTTTACATTTGGAGTTAATTTTTACAGAATCCAAGATAAAAATCAAGATTAATTTTCCACATGTGTATGTAGCGCTGTATCAGAGCTATTTATTGGAAAGGCTGTCCTTTCTTTATTCATTTGTTTGTGAACCTTAGTAAAAAATCAATTTACCACATGTATATAGATCTATTACTAGACTCTGATGTTCCACTCATGTTTATATTTTTTCTTTCTCCAATACTAGATTTTCTTGACTGTTGTTTTCTTGTAGGTCTTAAAATCAGGTAACATAAATGATTCAACTTTGTGTTCATGACTATTTTGGCCCTTTCTGTCCCTATATATTTCTGTATATAGTTTGGTAACAATTTGTCAGTTTATTTATTTGTTTATTTACTTGTTCTGCATTGGGATTGAAAGTTTACACTTGTTAAGCAAGTGTTCTATCACTTGAACTATGACTTCAGCCATTTTGTTTTAATTTATTATTTTTATTTTTATTTTTTTGGTCAGTCCTAGGGCTTAAACTATGGGCCTGGGTGGGCACTGTCTCTCAGCTCTTCAGTTCAAGGCAAGCACTCTACCACTTGAGCCCACAGCGCCACTTCCAGTTTTCTAGTGGTTTATTGGAGATATCTCATGGATTTTCCTTCCCAGGCTGGCTTTGAACCATGATTCTCAGATCTCAGCCTCCTGAGTAGCTAGGATTATAGGTGAGCCACCAGTGCTGAGCTTTATTTTGGTTTTGAGATAGGGTGTAACTAAGTTTGCCTGGATGGACTCATTACTGAGATCTTCCATGTTCTGAGTAGCTGGGACCATAGGCATGTACAAGTCCACCCAGCTCAAGGTGTCAATTTCAGTTTTTAAAATTCTACTAGGATTTTATATTTTGTATGTTGAAGTGGTAATGGGGTGAAAACTCAAGGAACTGAACTTTTACAAATCAATTAGAAATAAACTGCCATCTTCATAATATTAAAGATGTTATATCTTTTCATTTATTTTATTTAGATCTTCTTTGTTTCCATGAATATTTTACTACTACTAAGTACACCATCATAGTTTTACGTTTCTTGTTACTACATTAAGTTTTGAAAATATGAATATTTGTACAACTACTTTAAGATAATAAAATGTCAAAAACATAAAATAAAATTATGTGTACATTTGCAAAAAATAATTATTTTTAGGATAAAATAAGAGTAAACATGTATTTGGCTTTTAAGAACTTGGTGGGATAATGAGGCTTTTGAGACTATTGCTTATGATGTTACCCTTTTACTTTTCCCTGATGTTTAATAGGTAAACAACATATATAAAATCTGTAAAAAAAAAAAAGTCACTAACAAGTAGTTAATTCTAATAAAGAAAATAACTTGTTTCAAATATATGGAAAGTAAGGCCTGCAAAATGTGGTGTGAAATCTGATAGAAACTTATGGTTTTGTGCTTTTTAAAGGACTGTAAATTGTTTCTTTTGTGGAAAAGAAAAAGTTGTACTTTATTTCAAGAAATGGCAGGGTACTAAATGGCTCACACCTGTAATGCTAGTTACTCTGTAGGCTGAGATCTGAGAATTGCAGTTTGAAGCCAGCACTGGAGAAAATTCTGAGACTCCATCTCCAAAATTACAGGCAAAAAGCAAGACTGAAGGTGTGGGTCAAGTGGTAGAGGCTCAATCAAACAAATATAAGGCACTGAGTTTAAATCCTGTTATTGGCAATAATAAAAAGGGCAGGAAATGCACATCCTTCTCTTCTTTAGTAGCAACCTAGTCTATGACAGAGTAATGATTTGGTTATTTTCATGTAGACATTGCAACAGATGCCTTAAGATCAAAGACAGAAATTTCATTGCTTTTCAAAAATTATTTGTGAACCTATCATTCCATGTCTCTATTTCGATTTCACTTAGCAGTGACTTCAACCAAGAGTTTACATTTCTAATTGCCATCATGAAATCCATATTAAATAGATAATCACCTTAGTGTGTCCCTATAAAACTTTTCTTAAAATTGTACTTGAAAATTGTACTTAAAATTGTACTTAAAAATTACAATGCAAGTTAGTTGATCCAATGTGTAGTCTATTTCCTGCCTATATCTGAGTGGAGAAAACTACCACCTGGTAGCACAGCTAGATCAGCCCACATAGATCTTGTTACAATACAACTGCAGACTTTCCGTGGCAGAGCATAGAATTTTGCAGGGATATAAATTATGCTCTCTTTCTTTCTTTCTTTCTTTCTTTCTTTCTTTCTTCCTTTCTTTCTTTCTTTCTTCCTTTCTTCCTTTCTTTCCTTTCTTTTTTCCTTCCTTCCTTCCTTCCTTCCTTCCTTTCTTTCCTTCCTTCCTTCTTTCCTTCTTTCTTCCTTCTTTCTTTTTTCTTCCTTCCTTTCTTTCTCTCCTTCCTTTCTCTCTTTCTTTTTTATTATTACAAAGGTGATATACAGAGGTAAACCATGCTTTCTTATATTATTAAGCAACATAAGTCATTAAAATTGTTATGAAAAGATGATATTTCAAAGAAATCATTGTCACATTTTGTTATGAAAATCTACAGAAGTTTATGGTATAAAAAAGTAATAGATCATTTGCTATGTAAGCACAGGTCCTGGGTTCAAACTCTAATATATCTACACAAAATAATATATCTAAAATATCTAAAAATATATCTGCAAAACTATTGGTGACATCAGATTTTAGTTAAAAATTCTATAAAGTATTTATACTTGAAACCTGTTTGAAACTTAGTACAAACCTCTCACTTTGTAAATAAGAAGCTGGAACTAGATAAACTAATTTGTCCAGATTCCAAGAGTAGCTAGAGGAATCACAACTAAAACTTATACATCTTTGTCTAAAATTATTCCACCTAAATATTCTTCTCTCTTTAATATGTTGTGTTTGACGATTAAGCCTAATCTCCTGCTTAACAATGAGTTTAACTAGGCACTGACAGCTCACTCTGTAACTACTCAGTAGGAGAATTTTGGTTCAAAGCCAGCCCAGGCAGAAAAGTCTCTTATCTCTAATTAACTACCAAAAAGCTAAAAGTAGAGTTGTGGCTCAAGTAGTAGTGCCAGCCTTGAGTGCAAAAGCTAAGTGACAGTGCCCAGGACCTAAGTCCAAGCCCCAACACTGGCAGAAAAGAAAAAAAAAGAAGAAAAGAAAAAAGATTGATCTTAATACACTGTGCTATGTATATGCATCAGCATTCCCTTTTCTTTCCTTGTCTAATTATCTGGTACTTCTTGCTAATCTCCCAGTTTATTTGACTCTCCAGGGCTGCTACAGAATTTTGGCTTAACATATACTTCACATATGGAACACTATTTGGATCGTTTACAAAGTCCATGAAGATTAATATGGGCATGATAGTAAAAATGTATGGAAAACCCTATTTGGCATATTTCTGTCCTGTAACCTATTGAGGATATTATAAAATCAGAGGTATTTACATAGTGGTGATATGTGTAGCACTTAATTCTATTCAGGATGGCTTTGTTTATTCCTGAGAAGCTGACTGCAGTATTTCACACGATCACAACCACAAAGTTCCACCCCTAAGTAATATTATGAGTCATTTTGTGGTGCTTGTTGGTGTATGAGGGAGGTACTAGTGTCTGAACTTAGCCTTGCCCTGGCTAGGCAGACACTTTACTTCTGAGCCATGTATCCAGCCCTTTTTTGCTCTGATTATCTTTAGAACAGTCTTGCTTCTTGTCCAGGAAGCATGCTTGGACTATCATCTGCCTTATTGCTGATTCTTAGTATTGAGGAGATAACAAAAGCATGCTACCTTCTTCATGAGATGGGGTCTCAAGAGCCACAATGCTCCTATTCTTAGCCTCACAAATGGGTGGGATCACAGGAGTGTGTCATTGGTAGCAGGCTTGCTTCAGTTTATGGAGAGAAGTTCCCATTCTGTAGCTCAGTCTGGCCTTGGGTTCATGATTCTCCCATCTTGATCTTATGACTACTAGAATTACAGGCTATGATGCCATGTTTGGCCTGTCATGAGAATTTAATAGTATTTTATGGGAAAGCAGTCTATGATTAATATTGATGAATAATAACTTGAGGGATTCTAGATTGAAAAACAAGGTAGAAGAATGATAGAAGACTTCTCAAAGCCTTGATGGTCTATTGTTTAGCAAGCTGTGTGCCATTCTTAGGGCTCAGGATCTCGCAGAAGCTAAATGATTTCAAGAATTGATGGTGTTTACACTCTAGCAAGAGGATACAGGCATTAAAAAGAAACACAAGTAGTAAGATGTGTGTTGGATGCTGAAGTGATAGATGCTGTAGGAAAAGACAAATGTAGGAAGCATAGGGATTGGGCAAAGACAGAGTAGACCAAGACATAGCAATTCTTAAAGTGAGGATAGGAGTCACTGGGGATGTGACAAGTGGTCAGGATTTAGGAGAAGGAAACTAGTTAGGAGAATAAAAGGAAAGAAGATTCCGGGCAGAGAGCACAGTGTGTGGTCCCGGAGAAAGCACTGGCCATCTAGAGGCCATGTAGCTAAAGTGATTTCGAAGGTACTGTGAAGAAGTTAGAGAGACAAAGAGAAGTAGTTATGGTGAGTGAGATAGTAGGATTTGGTGTTATACAATATTTTTATAATGTATATCTAGATGACATATGACATATAATACATGATGTTCAATATAATGTATAATGTACAATATATTATCTGTCATATGATATGCCATAATAGCTTTACAATGTATACCATATATCATATTATGATTGATATATTATGATATATGTTACACATGATGTAGAATATAGTACATAGTATATATGATATTTAATAGATTTATCATCTATAATGTAGATTGGCTTTGCTCTAGATGAGATGGAAAAACAAGAGAGGTTGAGGACTGAAAAGTGATTGTATAAAACTCTATTTTAGAAAGATGAATGTGTCTGCTTTTTGGAGCACCCCTCCATTTCATGGGAGCCGCAGTGGAAACAGGATGACTATGCAAGTTAATGCAATAATCCAGGTGGAGAGGAAGGTGGCTTGATACAAAGTGGTAGTGGCAAATGTGCAGGTATTGAGTATTTTTAATAGTAGCAGTGACAAGATTCCTGGATGGACTGGATATGATGTGTAAAAAGAATGAAAAATGTCAGAAAAAAGTCCAAATTCTATAACCTACAAAACTGAGAAGATGGACTTGTCATTTATGGCCATGAGAAATGCTAGGGATAGAATATATTGTCAGGACAAAGTGAGGTGTTTTTGTTTTAGACAGGCTGAATTAAAGATGGCTATTTGAAATCCTAATAGAGGGATGAAGAACACAAGTAGATATGAGAACAAAGCAGTCTGGGTTAAAATTCTGCCTTTATACTTGGCTGGCTAGTGTGTTATGTTACTCTAAAGATTCTAACTTCTTTATGTTGCCAATTTCAACTTTAAAATTATGATAATACTGCTATCTACTACATAGGGTCATTAAATATCCAAAATTTCTATGACTTATAAATACATGTTTATACATGCTATATCTACAGATATCTAGTGCCAAATGTAGCTATCAATGTTATTATTGAAATCTTCATTTGAGTTTAGAGTTTGAGAAAGATTGGGAATTTAGAAGGCATCACTCCATAGATGTTATTTATGACTGTATGTTCATATGGTAAATAAGTGATTCTTGATTTATGTGCACATGATGATGCTTCATTTTCCAAACTTTTTTGGTTTCAAAATTTCTTTTTCTTCTTAAAGTTCTTCTTCACCATTTTATGAGAATTAAGTTATTAAAGGCCATGAGTGGATTCCTGGTGGGATGGTACTTGACTTGAACTCAGAGCCTCATACTGCTCAGCTTGCTTGCTTGGCTGGCTTTACCACTGGGTCATATTTGAAGTCCAGCTTTTTTGCTATTTAGATGAAGATGTAGGTCACATAGTCTTATTTTTGCCAAGACTGATTTCCTGCCAAGATCCTTCAGATCTCAGCCTCCTGACTAGTTTAGGATTGTAGGCATGAAGCACTGGTGCCAAAAATCTTGGTGGAAACTTTTGATTGGATATTGTTACCTAAAAGGTCAGATAAGATGATGTTAAGCAAAATGAACCCCAAGATAAGGACACAAGTGGGTTTTTTTCTTTCTTTCTATTGTTTCTAACATATTTATAAAGTACTACATGATTTTTTTTGTTGCTTTGTATGTCCCTCCCCCACAGTATAACCCTGTTTTACTGTATTTGATGTTGGTATCATTTGGGGAGCAGAAGGGAAAAAAATGTTTAAATAGGGATACAGGTTGACCCATTGCAACAATGAGATATACAAGATGCTATGTCAAAAACGAACTTTACAATTTAGGTGGCAGGAGACGGGGGAATGTAGTTGTGGAGAAGATAGGGAAAATATAAAGGAAGAGGCAACAATGCTTGGTAAGAAATGTACTCATTACCTTGCTCATGTGATTTAACCCCTCTGTACAGTATTTTCACAATAAAAAACTTATTTAAAAAAATTGGAAAGCTAGGCTCCAGAGGGTTCACCACTGACAGCTATTTAGGAGGCTGAAATTGTTGGGATTTTGGTTGCTGGCCAGAGAGAGTTTGCAAGACATCTTCCCAATAAAGAGGTAGACATGTTAGTAGGACCAGTTATTACTACAGAAAGCAGTCATGTTGAATCACACCCAGGCACACACTGGCTTGGGCAGGAAGCAAGACCTTACCTCAAAATTTACAAATAGAAGCCGGGCCTTAGGCTCAAGCCCTAATCATAGCTATGTAAGAAACTGAAATTCAGAGCATCTTGATTTTAGGTCAATAAGGAAGAAGTATAGAAAATTCCACCTCCAAAATGACAAGAAAAAATCCAGGCTGGAAGTGTGGCTCAAGTGACACACCATCAGCTGAACAGCAAGTCAATTAAGTGAAGGTCCTAAGTTCAAACCCTAGTACCAGCGAAAGGAAAATAAAAGTAGGAAAGAAACAGAAACATTATATAAATGAATAGCCATGATGTTTCTTAGAAAAGCTAACTGAAAATTTTTAAAAGATAATTACTCATGAGACATAATGGATATTTAAAGGACAGAATTATACAAAGATAATGTATAATGTACCTTCATATAAAGCATGTAATAAACTAAGCAAAGGAACAATAGAAGACATTAAGGAAAAAACAGATGCATCACCTGGTGCTGAGTGTTGAACCAACCACATTAATAATGTCACCATACTGGAAGAATGCAGAAACAAGCATGCTATGGGTAATGGAGACAAGAAGGGAAATCCTCAGTTTATGCAATGCCTCTAACTGAAAGTACAGAGTGATAGACTAGTAAGACAAATGAAGAAAACAAGAGTTAGAAATGTTCATAAAAGAATAGACTAAGGGAGGGGCATGGGAGGAAAATATATTTTATTTTGCAAGTCATGTAAATCTATTTGACTTTTGACATAGCTGTTTCTATAACATTATCTAACTATATGACTACATATGTGTATGTGTAACTTTGAAAATTAAAAAATAAAAGCATACACGATTTCTTCATAAAAAAAGAAAGGCTGACTAAATGTCTCTTGGAAAGAATAGGAAAGATCTATATGTCAGGAGCAGGCAATGTGTAGAGATCCATGGACCCATATTGGAAAATGCGCTTAAGTGCTCAGTAGATACAATGACTCTGTTCAGTTATTCCTATCTGTCACAGATGTGTGCAGGATCACAGCCACAGCTATATTGTCCCCAACAGATGGGAAGCTATGCAAATGAATTTTGAATTATCAGCAGTCACAAACAGCTCTCTTATTGGTCACTAGCCAGATGCTTAAATGTTGAGGGGTAGTGGGAAAAAAATGAAAGACAGGAATTTAGTTGTGCAATGCTGGAATTGCTGTCCTGAGGTGCTTTTTTTCCTTGTCTAGCCTTTCTTACTAGTCATTCTTAGACTCTCCTGATTTTTTCTTGAGCGTAAGAAACCCTAGTTTGGGGGATATATCTAATCTTCAGAAAGCAGGTTATAACTAGAATCATTTTTTCTGGTCTTGATTGATAGATTTGCAATGGTCTTTTCCTGTGCTCACATCTGTTCTTACTCATGGCCAGATACTAAAATTAACAGAGATTGGCTCAGACTAAAGGTTTGGCTGTTAACCATGAAGCAAACTGAAATTAACTGACTCCTAGGAAGCTCCATCGTGCCCCCATCTTCTTGTCAGAACAATGTGCTAGCCGGCATCATGCAGTGTATCGGATAATGCCAATTCTTGCTGGAAGGGAGGATTTTCTATAAAGAGCATTTATCAAATTGATGGCATAATTAATCCTATAATCCTTACATGTAATTTATACAGATAAAATTTTAAGGCATAATTCTTCTTTTTCTTCCCACAACCAGTATTTCCTTTATATTATTTCACTTGATTCTCTGAAATAGGACATTCCCTCATTTTCTTGATTAAGCAAACTAAGCACATCAGAAGTTAATAGATTTCCATAATGTCCCATAGCAACGTAAGAGATTGACACTCTCTAGTACTAGCCTGAAGTCCTTGTTCCTTCTAATGCTTTGGCAAGCAACTCCTCCAACCTAGTGGAGTAGGTCAGGATTTAAGTCAGTGAAATCAACACATTGAATTACTGAGTTATGATAGCTTTTCTGTCCATTTAATAGGAAGCGGGTGTCAGCAGCATTGTTACATTATGTGGATGGAGTTTTCCCATTTAGAGATAATCTTGCTAAAGTTTTCTTCTGTCTATTTAGTCTCTCTTGTAGGGAGAAACTGGGGATTGAACTCAGAGCCTGGAGGCTACCCCTTAGCTTTCCATTCAATGCTGGCACTCTACCACTTGAGCCACCTTAAGCAACCTCTACTTCTAGTATTTTGGTGATTAATTGGAGATAAGAATTTCACAAACTTTCTTGCCTGGGTTAGCTTTGAACCACTATCCTCAAATCTCAGCCTCCTTAGTAACTACAATTGTGGGCATGATTGTGGGCATGAGCCACTGGCATCCAGCTCATCTTTTTATCTCTTTGTCTATTCTGTTAGGAAGCCTTCATTGAGAAAGTTTGAAGTTCGTGTTATTTATTTATGCTAATACTGGAGCTTGAACTAAGGGTCTCTTGCTCTCAGTATTTTACTCAAGGCTGGTCCTCTACCACATTAGCCACACTGTTGCTTCTAGCTTTTTGCTGGTTAATTGAGAATAAGTTTGTAAGATTTGACTGTCAGAGCTGTATTTATACCTTGATCCTCAGCTCTTAGCCTCCTGATTACCATGAGCCACTAGCACCTGGATAAATATTGGTATCTTTTGGCTTCTTATATTTTTGTACAGAAGTACAAGCCTATGGTCATGCAAACCCATGTATCTGTCAGTATTGATATACATACAATTCATAATATCCATGCAGGGATTATGCTAAATGTTTTCAAAAGGTGATTTGGAATGTTCACAGTAAGAAGCCACAAATTAAAAGGTTAAAATAAAATACTACTTCTGATTGGAAAAAGTGAGAATTGGGAGTAACTCTCAGTCTGGAAGATCGGGCTAAGAGGTGATTTCCTAATTCTCTTGAAGAATATAAAGGGTAATTTTAAGGAAGAAAGAAACACACTATCAATTTATACAAGCACACATAGAGTGAAAATGGGATTAAATTTCAACAAAAGAGTGCTTAGGCAGCGCATTATCATAATTAACATAGAAATAGGTTACTGTCCCCAGGGTGTCTTCGAACAAGCAGTACTCTCTCCCTGCATAAAAGGTAGAAATGTTTGAAAGCAAACTTTCCTTGCTATCTTCTGAGTCTTTATTCTTGTGTTCTGGAAGATTCTATTTTCTTACTGAAGTGTCTCATGTATAGGTTGACTATATATAAAAGCCACATGTTTTAGTTCAGGACAAAGGCTAAACTAGAAGTTAAGTCAGTACTTAATTTAGGACTAACAGGAGGAAAACCGGAGTATGAGGTTGTGCTGTATGAGTAACATTTCTGGTCATACTATTAATAGCAGGACAGCTTTAACCACAAATAACAATAACAACAAAATATAAAACATAATAAGGAGGACCAAGTACAGCAGAGTAGCTCCTAAGATACAGAGGAACAACTAACTGGAAACACTGAACAGAGACCCCAGGAGTCCACACTTGCAGAAAGGGATAATTGGCATGGTGTTTATCTCAAGAAAAGATCACAGTATGCATACATGTAGGGGCCTAAAACTTCTGAATGTCCTTTTATTTGGGACTGGGATTTACAGCTGCCTTACAGTTGGCATATAATACTGTTAGAAGAATTGGGAAACACTACTGTTTATATATATAATTGTAATGATACTGTACAAAGGGGGTACAGTTACATGAGTAAGGTAGTGAGTACATTTCCTATTGAGCATGTTACCCCTTTCTTTGTTTTTCCCCTACTATCCCTTCCCCCCCACCTCCCCACATCCCCACCTTCTCCCTCCCGTGTACCCCCCCTCCAAGCTCTCAGTTAATTTTCAACATAGTGTCTTGTACATCTCATTGTTACAATGGGTTAACCTGTATCCTTATTTCAGCATTTGCTATTTCCCTTCCCCTCTTCAAATTAGAAAAATGTATATATAAGATGCAGGGTACCAGAATCAAATACAGTGAAAACGGCTTATACCATGGGGGGAGAACATACAAAAGAAACAAAAAAAAATCACACAGTACATTATAAGTACATTCAAAACAACAGCAACAAAGATGAAATCCCTTGTGTCCCTATCTTGGGGTTCATTCCACTTAGCTTCATTTTATATGGTTATATCTATATAGCTTTTGACCTTTCCTGCTTGTCCTAGACTTAATACTGGTTATACTCTTGATAATATAGCTTACCTGAAGAATTCTGGCAAGAAAACTATAAACAGATGTCTAGGGCCACTACATAGCACAATGTCATACGATGCTGCTTTCACGTTGACAATGAGCTGCCTTGGTGAAAATAAGTGCTGGGGCTGTGGCAGGTGTGACCTGATCCATCGGACTTGTTGCCATCAAGGGTCATTTCTTTAGAGAGCACAGCTCCATGCTCAGGGCCATGGCTGAGTGAGAAGAAAATGGCCAGTGTTCAGCCACAACTTGCCCATCCACAGGGATGAGAAGGGCAACCTTGGGTCATTTGTTTTCCATGGCTAAGAATAATTCTCTCTTTAGTGTATCTCCTTGACCTTCTTTACTTTTCAAGTATTGTTTTCAGAACATTGTGCTTTTTCCCTGTAGTTCTCTGGAAGCAGGGGATGATTGAAATTTAAGAACTTTCCCCTGACATTGAAGCTAGTCTTCAGAGAGCAGTTTAGCGCGCACACACACACACACACACACACACACACACACTCACACACAACATGCCTATACATTTTTTAAAATACAACTTAAAGCCCTAAAACATTAATTCTGATGATCTAATCAGCCTTTTAGTTACACTGTCACTTTTGGAAAATGATTTATTTAAAAATTTAACGTCTGTTGTTATTAGAGTCCTTGATTATAGCCATTCTAACTGGGATGAGGTGGTATCTCAATGTTGTTTTGATTTGCATTTCTTTTATGGATAGGGAGGTTGAGCATTTCTTCATGTGTCTATTGGCCATCCTTTTTTCCTCTTCAGAGAAGTTTCTCTTTAAGTCTTTAACCCACTTATTTAGTGGGCAGTTGTTTCTTTGAAGATTTGTTGTTGGGGGATTTAATTTTTTGAGTTCCAGGTATATTTTAGATATGAGACCCTTGTCTGTTGTATGGCTAGTGAAGATCTTCTCCCAATCTGTGGGCTTTCTATTGTTCTTCCTAGCTATGTCCTTTGCCTTGCAGAAGCTCTGCAATTTCATGCAATCCCATTTGTCCAACCTTCCTTACAACAGATGCTGGAGGGGATGTGGACAGAAGGGAACCTTACTGCCTTGTTGGTAGAAGTGTAAACTTGTTCAACCACTGTGGAAAGTAGCATGGAGGTTCCTCAAAAGACTCCACATAGAGCTCCCCTATGATCCAGCAATCCCACTTTTGGGCATTTACCCAAATGTTCACAAACAAAACCACACTAAAGCTACCAGCATGACTATGTTTATTGCAGCCTTATTTACCATAGCTAAGATATGGAACCAACCCAGATGCCCCTCAGTAGATGAATGGATCAAGAAAATGTGGTATATACACACAACGGAATTCTATGCCTCCATTAGAAAGAATGACATTGCCCCATTTGTTAGGAAATGGAAAGACTTGGAACAAATTATATTAAGTGAAGTAAGCCAGGCCCAAAGAAACATAGGTCCCATGGTTTCCCTTATTTACAAAGGTCAGATAAGTTGATGTTAGGGAAATGAACCCTAAGATATGTATTCAAATGTTTTTTTTCTTTCATGTGATTGTTTCTAACACATTTATAAGATGATTTCTTAGTTGCTTTGTATGTCCCTCCCCCATGTTATAACCTGCTTTCACTGTATTTGATGTTGGTATAATTTGTGGAGGGGAAGGGAAAAAAACAAATAGGGATACAGGTGGAGCCATTGCAACAATGAGATGTACAAGTCGTATGTCGAAAACAAACTTTACAACTTTATTTGGGGGGGAGGGTTGGATGGGGGGGCAGGGGAGGGAGAGAATGGGATGGGAAGGGGGAACAAAGGAGGAGGCTACAATGCTTGATAAGAAATGTACTCATTATCTTGCCCATGTAATTGTAACCCCTCTGTACAGTATTTTCACAATAAAAAAAGAAAAGAAAAAATTTAACTTCTACATTTTTGTTGAGACAGGATCTTGCTTTGCAGTCCAAACAGGTAGGTCAGGCTGGCCTTAAAATCATAGATTACAGATGTGCACTATACCCTGCTTCGATGAACAATTTCTTATCTGTACATCTTTTTCTACAAAATGTAGACATTATATTACGGAATTACACTCTATTAGCTTACCATTATTGATATAATAAATCACCATACATCTAGCATCTAAAAATAACAGCAAAGTATTTCCCTATAATTCTATAAATCACAAGTCTGGTGTATATCTTACTTCACTAAGAGCAAAGGTAACCAAAGGACCATGATAGTACTGTCTCGAGAGTTTTGGGTCCTTTCTTTTCTCCACCAACTAATTATAAAGCAGGTACACTAGGAGCAGAGACAAAGCTTACATTTTAATTTAATTTAATTGTCAAGGTGGTGTACAGAGGGTTATAGTTAAATATGCAAAGTGAATACATTTCTTGTCAATATTGTTACCTCCTCCCTTGTTTTGCTCCCACCTTCCTTCCCCCCCCCAAGTTGTAAGGTTCATTTCCAACATATTGTCTTGTGAATATTGCTGTTGCATTGGTTTGCCCTTTAGAGACAAAGTTTATTTAAGATAAAGTTTATTTAGAATAAAATGCCAAGAGAATCGAGAAAAGCTTCTTAGCTACTGAGATCTGTTCAAGCCCTTAACTAGGAATCCCAGCTGAGAGGGAAGGCTGAGTTATACTTATGAGGTATTGTCTATCTGCTTCTTAGACAAGGAAGAGGAGGAGGAAGGGGAGAGCAGAGATTTCTCACTGCAACAGAGCTAGAAGTAGGGCCTTTTATATCCCTTTTATATCCCCTTTAGGTGAGTCTCAGTTGTTTTGGCATCTAGTTGGGTCACTGTCCTCCTCATCCCAAGGGAAGAGGTACCCCCCCTTCTTAACAGGTCTGTTCCAGGGTCATTAAGAGCATTGTTTCCATCAGGGCTTACTTATGTCAGTTTTCAGGATCTTCAGGAAGAGGAGGGGAATGTGATCTCCACCCTCAGTGTCTCAGTCAGGATGGTCCATTTGATGCTCACTCAAGTTCTTGCCAGAATTCAGGTCCTTTCAGTGTACGACTTAAATCTCCACTTTAGTGTGCATTGTCAGCTAAGCGCTGTACCTTTTTCCTGACATCTTCATATGTCTTAGCTCATGACTCCTTCCTTCCCTCTTCGAAGCCAGGAAGAATGAGTTGAACCTTTTTATTTATTTGTTTGCTTGTTTGCTTAGTGTTGGCTGTGGGGCTTGAACTTGGGGCCTAGGCACTGTCCCTGAGCTCTTTTTGCTCAAGCCTACTTCACTACCACTTTGAGCCACAGCCTCAGATCCATTTTCTGGTTGTGAACTGGAAATAAGGGTGTCATAGATTTCCCTGCCCCATCTGGATTTGAACTACAATCCTCATATTTCAGACTTCCCGAGTCTCTAGCATTAAATGCATGAACCACCAGAGCCTTGCTTATTTATTTATTTATTTATTCATTCATTCATCTGGGCTTGAACTCAGGGTGTAAGTGCTATCCCTAAGCTTTGCTAGCTCAAGGCTATCCCTCTACTGCTTGAGCACCACAGCTCCGCTTCCTGCTTTTTGGGTAGCTAATTGGAGACTCACAGACTTTCCTCCTGGGCTGGCTTTGAACTGCAGTCTTCAGATGTCTGTCTCCTGAGTAGCTAGGATGACAGCGTGAGCTGCAGGTATCTGGCTTAGAGTTGGGCCCTTCTTGAATAGCATTTCTTTGACTCACAGTTCTTCCTTCTTCTTTTACTTTTAAGGACTCATGTGACCAGACTAGACTAGACTGCCTTGGGTAATTTAGTATAATCTCCTCATCTAAAGATCCTTAATTAAATCAGCAAAGTCCCTTTTGGCATATAATGATACACAGTTACAAGTTCCTGGAATTGGGATCTGAACATCTTTAAGGGGGCCATTATTTGCCTACCACAGCCTCCAGACATTATCCTAATTGCACTCATAGATTTATTTAGTAAGCATTTAATGAACCCCTAGTTGGTAATAAAGAATATAGAGATGAATAAACTATAACCATACTTACAGAATCATATTTATAGATATATGCTGAATTCATTATGTATGCCAATATACCTGGTGAGCTTCTTAAAAATAGAGATAGTGGGTTTTATCACTGTGTTCCTAATGCCAAACTTTCCATTTGGTACATAATAAGTACTCAACTAGTACTGCCAGATTCATACAATCTCATAGTATTAAACAATCATCTAATGACAATCCTGTTTTAGATGTTTAGCATTAGTAGAACTTAGGCTATAGTGAGCCACTCAACATTCCAAGAAGGGTCTTTCAATTTATTGATGAATGATTAAATGAATACATGAAGAAATAAAGCTGAAACACTAAATTCATAACAGCTGGGCACCCATGGCTCAGACCTGTAATCCTAGAAACCTAGGAGGCTAAGAATGTTGAGATCATGGTTCAAGATCAGCCTTGGCCAGCAATCTTGATGAGAAAAGTTCTTGAGATAGGTTGTCAATGAGATAGCTTTAAGTTGGGGGTTATGCTAGTGTAGTAACTAAAATGTCTTACCTCTGAGTTGGGCTAGCTATAATCCTAGCTAGCTACTCAGGAGGATGACATCTGAAGATTCTGGTTCAAAACCTGACTGGGCAAGAAAGTTCATGAGCCTAAAAAAGCTGGAAGTGGAGGTATGGATCACGTGGGTCTTTGACAAAAGCTCAGGGCAATGTTCAGGCCCTGAGTTCAAGTCCCAGGACACACACACACACACACACACACACACACACAGCCTAATGTAGGAGGATTGTGCCTAGGTATATGCCTGGGGAAGGAGACACTATCTCAGTTACCAGTGAAATAGGGCTGGAAGTGTGGCTCAGAGGTCATTGTGCCTGCTTAGCAAGCATTGTAATCAGCATTCAAAACCCAGTAATGCCATTAATTAATCAATTGACAATTAATTGCTTAAGAAAAATTAGTGATAAAAGTTATCAGATATCTTGAATTCCATCTCCAAGGCTTGCAAAATGAGAACTATTTTTCCATGTTAACATATTAAAGTGTGTACGCACTGAGACATCTCAAAATACTTTGGCATCTTGTATCTTGCTAGTAACCTAACCAATAATGTATTGAGCTTTGTTTTGCCTACAGTATCTTTCAGTATTTGAACAGGGACTTTAGATAATTATTCTTTTGGAAAGCAATAGACTTTATGTACAGGCCTATCAGAACTGAAAGCTTGACATGGGAAATTTAGCAGTTGAAATGCAACCAAGAACACATCAGAGGTGACCTACATAAAGAAACTTAGTACGGATGATTCCTCCTTTGGGGAATCTACTTTTGTTCTTTCTTGTTCAACTGGGGAGAGAGGAAAAAAATCCTGTCTGTAAAATTGCTGAGAAAGAAACTCAGATAAGAGAATTGTTAGAGAAGCCTTATTTGCATTGTGCATGAGATATTTTCTAATAGTTCTCTGTGAGAATTGATGCATTCTATATGAATATGTTTTTCTCTTTAATAGATTTTCATTGACGACACTCTTGGAATTGTCTGGTCAGCATGGGAAGCAAGGGTAGGAAATCTTTTATCAGGAGCTGGTCTTGGAATAGAATAATCTGGACCTTCCAGAAAGTTCAATGAAATCTTCCACTGAGTCTCTTATCCTGTCACCCACAGTTCAAAATGTTTGTCACACTTCCCATAGAATTATCATTGTGAAATCACAGTGCTAATGGAAACAGCCATCTTGAATTTTTTATTTATTACGCTAAATATACACAGAGTCTTAGATACTCCAGTTCAATTCTATCATGTACTTGTCAACGGGGGTCAAAAATCCAAATGCACAAAGTGATTGTTCATCACACTGTGAGCTGCATGACACACTTGGGATGGGCTACCTCAGCCCATTGGCTGGGAATTTTAGTCCTCAATAGTCAATTATTAATAGCATTAATTTCAAATTAGCATTATTAGAAGATAGGAGGAGTCAAACTTTGTTATTTTCCAGATACAAATGCATGTATAGATATATACTAGTTATGAAATAAACTTATCAGCCCAATACTGGTTGTTCACTTCTATAATCCTAATACACCCCAGGCAGCAAAGCCTGTAAAACCCTTAACTCCAAAATAGCTAAGTGAGAGCATGAAGCCTTGAATTTAAGCCCGAGTACTTGCACAAAAGAAAGAGAGAGAGAAAGAGAGAGAGAGAGAAAAGAAAGAAAGAAAGAAAGAAGGAAGGAAGGAAGGAATGAAGGAAGGAAGGAGGGAGAACGATAAAAAAGAAATCTGGTGTTGTTTATAAATATTATGAAATTGTGCCAGATAATCTCATCTTCTCCTTAGGTCATAGAGATCTATTTGGGCACCCTGTGCAAGGAACTCACACACAGTTTGGTAAGCCTTCTATTTCAGAACTGTGAAGTGTTACTGCAGCTACAAGGAGTTTGTCCTATCCCCTGCCATTAGAGGCATACATAGTGTTTAAGAGTTTTCTAGATTCATAGGCCTAAGTAATTTCAGACCTGAATTACAAAAAAAATTCTTCATTATTTCTGAAAGTGCATTTATTCCACCTTCTTAAGTTTACTCACATTAAGCCGGGAGCTGGTGGCTCACCCTTGTAATCCTAGCTACTCAGGAGGCTAAGATCTGAAGATCACAGTTCAAAGCCAGCCCAGGCAGAAAAGTCAGAGAGACTCTGATCTCCAATAAACCACTAGAAAACCAGAAGTGGTGCTGTGGCTCACTTGAGCTGAAGAGTGCAGGGACAGTGCCCAGGCCCAGAGTTCAAGCCCCAGAACCGACAAAAAAAAATTACTCATATTCTTGTTGTTGTTGTTGTTTTGCTGGTCCTGGGGCTTGGACTCAGGGCTTGGATGCTGTCGATGAGCCTTTGTGTTCAAGGCTAGTGCTCTACCACTTGAGTCACAGCTCTATTACCAAATTGAAGTGGATAGGAATGTGCAAAATCAATAATTTCAGGTCCAGAATGCAGTAAGTTCAGGGCTGTCTATGGTTTATGGTCTCATTCTGTTTCTCTCTAACTTTGATATTCTATTATTTAGTGTTTTGGAAAATTGTATTGAAATCATCTGCATTTCTTAGTTTTATTGCATTTGAATATCAAAACACTTGGTCTTTTGCTTATCACATGAAAGCATTGTGATAACTGGAAATCTATTAAAAAAAAAAAAGAATTGGAAGTCCCCGGGGGGAATATCCTGTGTTCTTCAATAAAATATTCTATCTATAACATAGATATTTATAATATAGATAATGTAAATATTCTATCTATAATATATTCTATCATGTGATTATAATGCTTTGAGGAAGATAATCAAAATAGGCAAAAATCAAAGGACCCAAAAGGTGAAAATTGAAAGTTGAAGAAATTAAAGTATGAGAATCAGTTTTTTTCCTCTCCCTGAAGTTTGTTGTTGCATTGATCATGAGGCTGTAATATTCCCAAAGTATTAGAAAACTTTAAGAAAAACAGTTGAATTTAGAAAAATATTTATATTCACCTTGTTTTAGTCTAAGCCTTCAATGTTTACCACTTACTTGTGTTTTTTAATTTTACTCTTCAAATAATCAGATAAGGGGATTGCAATTTCATATGTCTATTTATCTGTGCAGTGTATCTTGATGAGTCATTTGAAGGCATAGTTTTAGAAAAAAGTTGAAGATGATGGTAAAACAATATAGCATAAGAAATTTAGGGAATTCTTTTGCTCAAAGTAATGTGTTGAATGAAATTGTGTTCAATTTTTTTTTGGGGGGGTCCAGTTGTGGGGCCTGAACTCTGGGCCTGGGTGCTGTCCCTCAGCTCTTCAGCTCAAGGCTAGCACTCTACCAGTTGAGCCACAGCACCACTTCCGGCTTTTTTTTCTGCTTATGTTGTGCTGAGGAATCGAACCCAGGGCCTCAGGCATGCAAGGCAAGCGCTCTACCACTGAGCCACCTTCCCAGCCCTGTTTTCAATTTTTAATTCTTGGTATTTGACCTAGAGCCCAAAGTGAAGGGCTACCTAAGGATAAAGCCCCATTTTGTTTAGTTTTTTCTTTCCTCCCAGGAGTTTTTAACAGAACATTCAGCAGATACTGTGATTCTGATCTATAATTGGTTTATAGTACATTTGTAGTAATTAGTGGAAATGGGTGGCTGCTACTTCTCCTCCTGCCCTCATGTTTTTCCTTTGCCCTCAGTTATAAAAAAAAAAAATTTCCATAGACCATTTTCACTAGTAAAACAGTTCATGTGGGGAAGGGAAGTTGGGAGGGAAAAACTGGGAGAAAATGAGAGAAGAGGTGACACTGTTCAAAAAGAAATGTACTTATTACCTGACTTATGTAATGGCAATCCTTCTGTACATCACCTTTACCATAACAATTTAAAAGCAAAGCAAAAAATAAAAAAGCATAAAAAACCAGTTCATGTCTCTGGATATAAAAAATATATTACTTAGCTATTCAATAACCTTAATATTACCAACAAATGTTCAAGGACTGCTTTCATGAATTAAAAATTATAGGGAAAAATTTGCAGTGAGAAGTATAAAACTTTTAAAGTAATATGTAAATTTATTTTCTAATTTATTTTAATTTATAATGAGTTTTTTTTTTGGGGGGGGGTCCATTCATGGGCCTGAACTCCAGGACTGGGCACTGTCCCTCAGCTCTTCAGCTCAAGGCTAGTGCTCTACTACTTGAGCCACAGCGCCACTTCCGGCTTTTTTTTTCTGCTTATGTGGTGCTGAGGATCGAACCCAGGGCCTCAGGCATGCAAGGCAAGTGCGCTACCTCTGAGCCACCTTCCCAGCCCTTATAGTGAGATTTTTAACCAGAGTGTTACAATAAAATCCCCATGGATTATTTGTTGTTTTCAGAAAGTATTCTAGTTGAACAGAAAGAAGAAATACCTCCTTCTTTACCCATTTTTCCCTGTAGGATGAGATAACTATGAAGTGTTTCTGTATTCCAATTCATTTCTTAATTTATCCCATTCTCTTTCATGATTGTAATCAAGGAAAAGTATAACTGAAACTTGTCCCTAAAGATATGTTCTGTGAAGCTGCAAGTTATGACTTATGGTTATAAGTAATATAGATACCTATTCAAATGATAAACTGAAACATAATAACTTCAAAATCTATTGAAGCTTACAGAAATTTCCTGAGCCTACGTTATTACTCCATATAAAAAATAGAAAGATTTTTGAGGACAAATGGAGACAACATGTACAAGAATATCTAGCATATGGTGTGGCATAAATATTTGCTCGTTATATATGAGATATCTTTTCTAGAATTAGCCTTATTCCAAAAACAGTTGATGAGCACTAGGCACAGAAGAATCCACTCTTTGTAACCATCTAAATGCAGACTGTATTTTATTTTCTGCTCCTACTACATTCAAATTCTTCTACGAGTTATTGGTAATGGAATCTGGCTCTAGTTGCTTGTTTAAAATGAGCAATACACCCATTTTCTTCTTTTACTATCGCTACTACTGGCTTTATATATTTTCAGAATGCTCTTTTACCTTGAACACAAAGTTCTTATAGGCAATGTGCATTAAAAAAATAAAAATGCGATGGTCAGATGTCACAATGTAGATGCAATGGCTTAATTGTATGCTTGTTGACAGGTTCAAGTGCCTCTTCCATTCTTGTCAAGGGAAGTGCAGACAGTGTGTCTTTCTCTAGCATTCTGTCTGCTTATTTTAAATAAAGTCTCTAATTTATTGAATTGGCTAAGGATGATAACTCATAAGAGTAGACAAAAGCTCTTAAAATCTATGATTATTAAAGCCAAATTTCACCATCTTACTAAGTGATCAAACTTAATGTCACCCACAATCAAATCCAAAAAACGTACATGTCTACTGAAGTGATGCATTAAGAAGGGTGCAGTATAACCTGTGTAGTAATCCTACCAACTGTATCATGAATCCAGTTTCAAAGAAACAGTTACACAAATGATCATGGAAGAACAGTTTAACTGGCTATGAAAAAAATGTTTCAACTGTTTTTCAGAAATGTTGAAAAATGGCCCACCTACTAAGTGTAAGGCTTGGAGCTCCGCTACCCATTACCACTATGAAAAACAAATGTTGAAATGAAAACATATGTAAAAGCAAGGATTAGCCAGGCACAGGCCTGTAATCCTAGCTACTCAGGAAGCTGAGATCTGAGGATCATGGTTCAAAGCCAGCCTGGACAGGAAAGTCTGTGAAACTCTTATCTCCAATAAACCACCAGAAAACTGGAAGTTGCGCTTTGGCTCAAGTGGTAGAGCGCTCGCCTTGAGCTGAAGAGCGCAGGAACAGCGCCCAAGCCCAGAGTTCAAGCCCCACAATTGACCAAAAAACAAAAAAATTATTCTGTGGATACTGGATATCTTTTTTTTTTTTTAAGAAGTCCATATTGGACCAAATTTTTACCCATGTGATTCTTTTTCTTTTTCTTTATTTAAAATATCCTTAGGTAGTTGTATAAAGGGGTTAGCTTTTCTTTTAATGTTCTAAAGGTCATTAGAAATATTATTGGCCATTGTTTTTTTCTTTCATGCATTTGTTTCTAACGCACTTATAAGATTATCTCTTTGTTGCTTTGTATGTCCCTCCCCCACAGTATAACCCACAGTATAACTTGTGGAGGAGATGGGGAAAAACAAGTCGTTTAAGGATACAGGTGGACCTGTTGCAACAATGAGAAGTACAAGTTGTCATGTCGAAAACAGCTTTACAATGTTGGTGCTGGACAGGCGGGGGGGGGGGGGGGGGGGGGGGGGGGAGGCTGGGAAGGGATGTGAAGGGTAAACAAAGGAGGAGGCTGCAATGCTTGATAAGAAATGTACTCATTATCCTGCCCATGTAATTGTAACCCCTCTGTAGAGAATGTTCACAAAAAAATTAAATTAAATTAAAAAAAAGAAATATTATTGGCCAGACAAATGGAGCCATTTGAATAGGGACTGTATATTAGATGACAGTATAACCTTATTGTCATTCTTTGGATTAAAAAACAGTAGAGTGGCTCTATAGGACAATGTCCTTATTCCTAGAGGGGACGTATTATGTCTGCTTTTATCCTTTCTAATGCTTCCACAAAATATTTGTATTGTGTGTAGAGTAGCAACATATTAAACTTACTGAATGTACATGAAAAAATATGGCTGTTTATATAGCTATTAAATGAAATGTTGACAAAAAAACTATTTTTAAATTTGGGAGTGACTACTTCTCAAGAAAAAGAAAGTTCACTAGGGACAATCATGACCATGGAAACAGATTAAGAGTAACTTTGGTTTATTCATTGTTTCACCAAAAACCACATTTGTCTTTTCTTCTTTCTTATCCTTACACTGACATTCTGTTCATCAACAATCTTATCTGCTGTCTTTGCACATTATATTTGGCACCTTCTCCAGAGCTATCACATTGTCCCATCTCCAGCCACCTGGCATCCCTTTCCTCTCCCTCAAAAGAAAAGATAGTCAGAGTGATCTGCTAAAACTGTAAATTAAAACATGCTCTCTCTCAGGCACGGCATCATATGTCTGTGATGCAAGCTATGCAGATATATAGAAAAGAGGACCCTCACTCAGAAACTGCACTGGGCAAAACTGTGGGACTCTTATCTGAAAAGTAACTTAAAAGAGTACAAATGGTCAAAAATAAGTAAAAATCACAACACAGGCAAGCAAAAAGTAAAAATAGGCTTAAATGTGATGCAAATGGTAGATTACCTGCCTACCAATCAGAAGATCCTAAGTCCAAAGTAAAACTAAAAATCCCTGAAATACTTTCCCCTAAGACAAACAGAAACAAACCAAAACAAAACCATTCTCTCTACTTCTATTTAAAACTCTTAAATGCCTTTAATCTCACTGAGATCTTCAGACTGTGAACTCTAAGCTCCATGACCTTCACCTTGGACCTTTGCTGTGTTCTTCCTCCCTATGCAAGGTGCATAAACTTAACTTTCTGTTCAGAATATTCTTTGTCTTTATTTTACAGCTGTGTGTGTGTGTGTGTTAATGGCTTGTTGGAGATAAAAGTCTCACAAACTTCCCTGTCTTCTATGTCTGGTTTCAAACTGCAATCTTCAGGTCTCAGTCTTCTCAATAACTAGGATTACAGATCTGAGCCACCAGTACCCAACTTTAGCTGTTCATTGCCTGTCCTTTACACCTCAGCTCTTATAGAGGGCCTCATGGGGGAAGAAAGGTCGAAGACAGAATCTATGCTATTTTTTTAAAGTAAACTAAACAACAAAAACCAATTTGGTGCAGGAAATCGTTTACACAGGTAGTAAAAGGAAAACAGGAGATTATGAAAAAACTGAAGGGTGACTGCCAGGATGAATTCGCCATCGCTCTGAGATCAATGGAACAAGTTATAATGCAAAAGAAGAAACAAAGTAAAAGAACAAAGTAAACATAACAATGGAAAATTAGAGGGACTCCTGTCTGGAGACAAAGGATAAAAGAATCCACTCTTTCCGACTCCTTGCTTCTAATCTTCAGACAGATGGAGCTTGCAGAATCTGACCCTGAGAATATGCTGGAATATATGTCACCCTCTGTGAGGGTGGAGGATGGAAAAGAGTGGGCAGGAGGACCACTGACCTTCCAGTTCCATGGAGAAAGATTTCACTGGATGAGAACAAATGAAACACTGAGAAGCACAACTTCATTTTTAGTGCTTACTACTGATTTTCAATATGGCCACCATTGAATAGAGAATGCCACAGACAGAGATCACAGTCATCTTACATTTACTAGTGTAAGGTTGGCTCCTGGATGCCTAGCAGACTCCACCCTCCTCGCAGCAAAGTCTCCACCCAGTACCTGTGTTACCTAGGCAACTGGGACACCTGGAAGAGGTCACATCTGCATCCACCGAGGTCACATCTGAATTTGATGTTGCCACACCTTTCTCCACCCATACCCTAGATAAGGCCTAGCGCAGGCCCAGATGCCCTCTCTCTGTTCTTTTCTAGCTCTCTCTGCTCTGGGCTCTCTTGGCTCTCTCTCTCTCTTTTTTCTCACTGCTCTATTCTAGCTCTCTCTGTAACCTAGCTCTCTCGCTGCTCTTTTCTAGCTCTCTCTGCTTTCTCTCTGCTCTAGCTCTTTCCTCTCTCTTTCCCAGCTCTCTCTCATTCCCAGGCCTTTCCCAGCCATGTGGAGTGCCAACCTTGCCTGGTCCCAGCAGGTCTACTGAATAAACCTACCCCTTATCTGAATACCACATGAGTACTGGTGCTGTTCTTACTCTTTTTAAAAACCTAACAACTAGAACCCCTTTTCCTCTATTTGCAACAGACATTTGTGTCTGAAGGAGACCATACTGATCCTTCACTGGCCTTAGAATCCTGGTCTACCTGTGACATTGCAACCCAGTGTGTGGAGGCGTGCATGCATGTGTGCATGGGTGCATGGCGTGCGTGTGTGGTCACACACACACACACACACACACACACACACACTCCTCTCTGCTGGCTCCTATACACATTGTGTGGTCACACACACACACACACACACACACACTCCTCTCTGCTGGCTTCTTTTTGCCCTTCCTCTGCCCGCCTGTTCCTCCATTTCTCTTTGCAATATCTCCCACTGTTTCAAGACAGTTGTCCAGAGCTATCACCACCCCTCTCAAATATCACAAGTGGAAGAAACACCAAGCCAAGAGTCTCACAGCTAGTAGCTGTTCTGTGGTTGTTGTGGGGGGGGGGGTACAGAATCCACACATTCTCCTAAGGGCTGCAACCCTCCCCCCGCCCCCCAGGACCATTAAGTAAAGGAGGCAGGCTTAGCGGAGATGCCTTTAAAGGGAGATGTTAATGTACTTTTTAAGAGTATGGGCCAGCCATATAAATCATGCGAGGAATGCAGTACAAAATAGTGAATGAAATATTTATGCATTCCATTGAAACCAAGCCTGTGTTCCAGAGGGAGATGTCCCAGAGAGACGGGTCTTCCTCTTTGTTCTAAATCTATTTTTTCCAATTGCTCTGACACAGCTGTTGGCCTCCCAATTGTTGTGAAGTTGATTAGATCAGAAAACAGAGGTTTGCCTGCCCAGCATGACGAATGACAAGAATGAAGTTTAGGATATTCCAGACATGGAGAATGTATATTGCAGAGGATTTTGGTATCATGCAGGCTTCCAAATGTTCTGTAAATTTTAGGGCTGTTGCATTTGTATGTTATCTGCATCCCAAAGAGTACATCACATTGTGTTATGCATACACTTGCATAAAATCTTCCACTCCAAGTTGGAATTGCCAGTGAGATTTCTGGGGCATGACTACAATGACAATCTAACCAATACTGAGCTGAAAAAGGGATCAAAGCATTGGTACCTTGGTTTTGTTTGTCATCATAAAAATACTTGAGCTTTAAAGAAAGCAACTTTTAGCTGTTGAGGAATGCTTGTGATTGCTGTTGGAGCATTGTATGTTTTTAAAACATATGGTATAGTTAAGCATACTCAAAGGTTCTTCCTTATTAGACAAGTGTATGGTATAATTATGTAAATATAATAAGACAATCCTTGCTAGTCAGGAAGCTGAGATCTGATGATTGTGATGAAGCCAGCTTCAGCAGAAAAGCCCATGAGAATCTGATCTCCAGTAAAAAGCCAAACTTATAATAACAGATATTCCACTAGGTGCTTTTTCATCATTGTCATTTACTCTTTGCTAAAAACAAGTAAGGCAGTGACAGAGTTTGATATCCATTTCCCAAATGTGGAGATGGAAGTTTGCAACAACCCTCACTCCCAACCCCCCACAAAGCTCCCAGTGATCTGGTTCCAGGCCAATCCATGCACAAAGATGCAGATGGGAGGGGCTCTTTGTGACGTATTATCTTTTAAATGAATATTGGCCTCTGGGGCACAGTGGCTGTGAACACAGCCCAAGATGACCTGATGTCTCATCAGAAGAGAGCCATGAGGGACTCTGCCAGCATCAGCAACGCTTTTACTAGTTTCCTTGGGTCCCATTAGCAGCTTGGCTCTTTGAAAGCATAATCTTGCCAAAGGTACCTGGTCTCTAAGCATCCAGAGCTAGCATCACTGTCTCATTAGAAATGTTTTGCTGATTATTCTGTATAATTCTAAATTTGGTAATTACCTTAAAGTTTATCTGATTTGAACAAGAATATTCTCCAGATGAGAGGCCTTCCTTTCTCTCACAATGCCTGGACATATTCTTTAACTTCCTTTGACAATACAAAGGGGTCTCTTGATATTATATTTTACCATGTTCATTCTATATTATACAAATGTATACTAAACATACTCTCTTAAATGGTTGGGAAGTCATATAAGTTTATATTTTTTATCTCTCTAGAAAAGATCTTTGTTTTAAAAATAAATTTATTCTTTTAAATTTCACTCGTGAAATTGTTTCTCATCTATTTTCCAAGAGAAGCACAGGAGT
The DNA here is from genome assembly GCF_000151885.1 of Dipodomys ordii. NCBI lineage: Eukaryota > Metazoa > Chordata > Mammalia > Rodentia > Heteromyidae > Dipodomys > Dipodomys ordii. The sequence goes on from NW_012267326.1 coordinate 2,175,634, forward strand.
GATTATTATCTTACAACCTTTTACAGCAAAGGTAAACTTACATAAAACCAAGGCCAGGGATCTCTACTCCTCTATTGTGATGTTTCTATAGAGATGTCGACTGACAATGATGAAGTAGCTGCATATTTCTAAACAGCTATATTTGCAGCAAAAACTGAGGGGGGCACAGAAGGGAAATCATCTCCTAGATATTGACATTTCAAACGGAAGCGTTTTCTTTACAAGTGTAAAGATTCCTAACCCTTAATCCATTTTGAGAATTTGACATTGGATTTCTTTTATAGCTCTGAAAAACTCAATTTAGGACAAAAATAAATAATGACTTTAGAAAATAGCTTTTCCCCTGAGGAAGCTCAGAGAGACTCTTTTATACATGTTTTGTAGAACAAGGAGGCATCCTGACTGACTGCCACGATAGGTAAGAGCTGTTTCCATGTGCCAGGGGAAATAACCAGGCAATTATAGAAATGCCTGAATGTGTGACTGATGCCTTATTTTCATTTGTGAAACACGTGTTGTTAAAACCATTTTCTACATAGGGAAAGGTTGTTTCAGATAAGCGATGTATCTGAAAACGCTTTCTGTAAGAAAACATAGTGTTGTTTATATGTTTGGAAATAGTTAAAGTAAGTTTGTGGAAAGCAAGGAATTTCTTCCAGGGACTAAAGTCTAAGGATGGAGGTAGAATAGGAAATATCGTGGAAATCAAGTCAAGCTTCCAACCCCACACTTTGGATATCGTGTTAGGAAAACACAATGGAGAGCACAAGAGAGAGAGAGAGAGAGAGAGAGAGAGAGAGAGAGAGAGAGAGAAGGTAGAACGTTTCCTCCAATTTGTAATATTGGATAAGGTCTATTTTAAAGTGTGGTAATTTATTCTTCATTGAACCATGGAGATTAATTAATGCTTTGTTTGGTTGGATTAATGAATAATCAATATGCCAAAGGGAGAGAAAAAGAGAGTGGTTTCTACTCAAGGAACAAAGGTTTCAGCTAGCAGAGTCATTCTATCTTTCATGTTTACAAAGCACACCACTACCCAGATAAAATGTGTGGCATTTAGGGAGATTTTACTGCAGTTTGTTTTTGTTTTTGTTTCGAGAAGCCCTGAATTTCTCTGTTCCAAATAGATGTGGAGCACTGGGACAAGGCAGTGGAATAATTAGCATCATGTAGGTTTGTTTTAGTGACCTCTTCTCTTCCCACAAAATGTACATAAGTTCGTACAGGCCTTGATACCCTTTGTAGGGAGAAAAGATTATATCCCAGAGAGGTCTTCCCTAATAGCCCAAGTGAAATCTGACCATCTCTTGTTTTTTTTTAATTATTATTGTTATTAAGTAGTTGTACAAAGGGCTTTTACTTTAACATGTCAGTTTGTGAGTACAATGCTATTCGATCAGTGTTACCACTTCATTGTTTCTTCACATCTCTCCTAACTAGCCCCCCAACTTTCCTAGTTCCATTTTCACATATGTACATTTACTATTAAGACTACATTCTTTCACTGTTTCGCTCTTCATTTGTCTACCACACTTCCTTTTCCTTCTCTCCCTTCCCAAACACCTCACCTTGCGGCTATTAGGTATTCACTTTGTTAGGTTAGTTGTTCAAAGGAGTTACACCATTGGAATTCTACCCTGAAATACTTTAGTTAATGTGTTTGTGTATATCTTCACATAACCCTGTATATGTTTACATATGTATTTATAAATTAGGTCTAATATAGAGAAAACTTGTATCCTTTGTCTCTCTGAGCTTGACTTACTTCAATTAGAATAATGTTTTCCAGATACATCCATATCTCTGCAAATGGTATAATATCTTACAAATGGATTAGTAAAATTCCATTGTGTGTATACATATCACATTTTCAAATCTATTTGGGCATCTGGGCTCTTTCCATAACTTGATTATGATAAATAGTGCAACAGTGAACGTGGTTGAGCAAGTATCTTTACTGTATAAATGACCATCCATTCTTGCCACCTGGCCATTCCCACTCTACTATCTCTTTATTTACTGACTTCAGGGTAAGTAAGTTTATCACTATCTACTTACATGATTGTTGACTTACAATCTACTTACAATCACTTACATGATTGTTGACTATCTACTCTACTCTAAAATACAGAGTAGGAATATGTGTTGTTTTTGTCAGCCCTGGCGTTATCTGAGGCTTGCAGTATACCTTGCACATAGCAACTATGCAGCAAATATTTGCTTAGGAATGAAGGAGTTTGAAATAAATGGCCTTAACCTAAAGCAGATTTTCTAACACAGACAGGGACATGAAGGATTGGCTAGAGAGAATCTGGAGCTCTGAGTCACCTACGTGGAAACTGTGGGCTACCTGTTTTTCCCTGGGCCAGGATCCATCCTGATAAGAGCTCCACAGGGCCTCTAATTCCCTCCTTGTCTGTTTAAGTATATTTTCATGTAGTCCAGGTTGGGACAGAATGTTGATGACATGGGAGGGTTGAGTGGAGGGTCTTTCTGGAACTGTGATAATCATCCTGATATGCTATGTCACTTGCTATACAATATTAGTTTCCATTTGACAGACTAACAGCATATACCAAGACATAATCTGTGGAATAGTGCACTATTAGTTTCATAGAAATTCATCTGTATCAGAAGTTCTGACACATCTTATATTCTATCATAATTAAGGTATGCAATTCCTGGTTGTAGAGTTGAAAAGTGATTGTGCAAATCAAACATATATTAGTATTGACCTTTCTCAAATAGAAGTGAGAATTCTCTATTTGCCTTTACATTAGACTGTTACATTTTTCAATGTAGTTGAAGTCCATCTCTTAAGGATATTTAAATTGACCATGCTTTTGTTTTGGAGTCATGTGTGTAGAGTCCCATGGTAGTAGCCAACAGAGACTATCCTTGATTAACAAAGCAATAACAGCAACTTATGGCCAAGTACCAGTGGCTCACACTTGTAATCCTAGCTACACAGGAACCTAAGACTAGGAAGATAAAAGTTCAAGGTCAGAAAGAGTAGAGAAATTAGAAAAATTCAACCTTCAACAAACCAGCAAAATGCTATTCTGGAAGCAAAGTAGAGAGCCAAGAGAAAGAAAGCTGGGAGAGCTTGGGAGAGCATGAGGCCTGATACAGGCACAAAAGAAAATCAGAAGTAACTCGGTAGATATGTCAAATGAGAACTAAAAACCCTCTCACAGAAGAGCTAAATTTGAAAGATTAATGGAAATGATGATGATTCCTTTGAGACTATCACAATAATGATAAAGTTTAATTAAATACTTTCTATTTGGAGGTTGCTCAAGACATGGGTTTTCAGGAAATGAATCTGAAGCTGCCCAACCATTGGCTAGGAAAGGGTCTTCAATAAAACTCAGAAATACAGAAAAGCTGTTTCCAAGAGGAAAATCAATGTGCTATTAACAAACAAAATAAAAGGATGCTGACAGGAAAAAGCAGGTGACCACTATAGTAACTGAGTTGATCCCATCAATTTTTTATACTTTGTTTTGAGAAGCATGGGAGGGCGTCACATCAATCTTATCACCTTGAGCAATGATGAAAGAATAAACTTAGATTAAATCTCAGAACTCATCAAAGTACAATGTGGCCAGTACTTTAGGAAGTAATACTAATTAGTGGTGACAAGGTAGGAAAGTGGAAGGAAATTAATATTTGGAAGAGAGAGCCAAGTACTGTGCTAATTGCATTATAGGAGACTTTCAATTAATATTCATGATGTTATAGGAAGAAGACTAGTTTGTTTCCCCTGACTCCCCCACCTCAGTTTTAGAGATTGAATTCCCAGCAGGCGAAAGCTAAAGCACTCAAAACACACCCCTAGCCCTCTTGGTTGTAGTTTGTTTTACAAATATGCTCCCTTGTACTAATTTTATTTGTCTTTAAACCATGATCATCCTATCTTTGCTTCCAAAGTACATAGTAATATAGGCACCACCACACTCAGCTCAGAAAGAATTTATTTTTTAATACATTTTTATTGTAAAAATACTGTACAGAGGGGTTACAGTTACATGAGTAAGGTAATGAGTACATTTCCTATTGAGCATTGATGCCTCCTCTTTTGTTTTTCCCCTACCATCCCTTCCTTTCCCACCTCCCTAACAACTCATTCCCTTCCCCCCCCCCTGCGCCCCGGCCAAAGTTGTAAAGTTCATTTTCAACATAGTGTCTTGTACATCTCATTGTTACAATGGGCCAACCTGTATCCCTATTTAAACATTTTATTTTTTCCCTTCCCTTCCCCAAATTAGAAAAATGTATATATACAAGATGCAGGGAACCAAATACAATGAAAACAGGGGTTATTCCATGGGGGAGGAACATACCAAAGAAACAAAAAAAATCACATAGTACATTATAAATACATCAAAAACAATAGCAAGAAAGAAAAAAACCATTTGTGTCCCTATCTTGGGGTTCATTTCGCTTAACATCATCTCCTCAGCTCAAGGCAAGTGCTCTATCGCTTGAGCCACAGCCCCATTTCCGGTTTTCTGATGGTTTATTGGAGATAAGAGTCTCATGGACTTTCCTGCCCAGGCTGGCTTTGAACCATAATCCTCAAATCTCAGACTCCTGAGTAGCTAGGATTACAGGTGTGAGCCACCAGCACCCAACTCAGAAAGAAATTCTTCAATTCATCTTTTCCATAGGGAAACCGAGGATCTGAGACATAATGTTTGCAAGGATACTGACTCAATGACATACAAGTAATATGGTACAAATGCTGTGTTGCTATTATACAATTTCAGAGGAAAACATGTATAATTAGTAGTCTGTCTTGCTGTGTGATGTAGTTGTCCCAGATAATTACTGCCTAACTTCCCTCTCTTGGACTATCACATTTGTCTTCAAACCTAATAAAAAACCTAAGTATCTCTTTTCCTGTCAGTATTTTTAGGATTATGCATGTTGTTGCTGCATAGTATATTTTCTTTTTTTGGATAAAAATTTGACTTGTCAGTTTACATTAACATAGCCATACTGTTTTTATCATATTTTTCTTAGATTGAGTTTCCTAGAAGCAGATCTTAAGACAGGAATACAGGTACAGATGATTTTTATCATGGAGAATTTTCTAGTAAACAAAAAGCACTTAGAGGGAAGCAAGCGAAAGGAAAAGAGCCAAGCAGGAATATGCTCCCTAGGGAAACAGCCATATTCGAATCCACAGGGGGCTATGAAGTATGCTTTGGAGTATTAGGTACTTCTCTCCTAAAAGGGGAGCAGAAGCACAGTGTTGGCTGAATTGTCGTCCAGAGGTGGTCAGCAGTAAGCCTTTGGCAAATGGGACAGCAGCTGGCAGATGGTCTTGCCACTCAAAAGAAGGAATCAGGGCAAGTCAGGAGTTGAGTCTTCCTTTGACATTCAGGATTTGAATCTCTGCCAAGTCTGCCATCTAAGGAAGAGTCAATCTTGCTTCCTTTTTCTTCTCTCCTCGAAGGGAAATGTTTCTACTCAGGAAATGTCCTTTCCACTGGGAAGTCACATCTCACAGCTGAGCTTGCTAATGCTTGACAGGAAGACACATGTCCTTGGATGCAGAAGACAATGCTTAGTCATTAGTCTTAGACCCACTTCCACAGAAGTAATAATACAACACTGCTATACAGACTAATTACAATGCCATATATCTGGAACTGAGGACTATAGTTGTTGCATGCATCTTACCTTGTTTGTTTTTAGAGCTAGCAGCCTAAACGTTCACACCTTACTTTTATGGTGAGGTAGATAGCTTTTGTTTATGTCTCAATTCCCCTTTCTCTTATCTATCCTTTCTGAATTGAGTTTCAAAAACTGATAGGCTTGTGTGGCTTAGCAAACACCAGACTTTGAAGTTTTTTGAGTCTGTTCACACTGAGGCCTTTTCAAGAATTGAAACTTTTGACATGACACAAATGGATTTTTTTACTTTCTTCTACCTAATAATCAAGTGACTGCACTAATTTTAATATTACCTATAAAACACTTCAGTGCCTATTGCCATGTTCCTCTTCCTTGGATCATTATTTTTAGCTTGTTATTCTTTCTCCCTGGGATATCAGATATAAGATGATAGATTGCTATCTCCTTATCAAAAGGCTAGTGATGGCATACTGAAAAATCAAAGGATATAACTCCCTTTATTATAACTAAAGGAGTCAAGATAGCAATACCATAGGGGTGGTTTTACAACCTGGGGATTCAGAAACATTCACCACACTGGAGAGACAAATGTCTCTTATCTTTATAGAGGGGCCATCACCAGTGACAGGTCCTGGTGGGTGAACAAGCCATCACTTCTTTCAGAATTTATTTGTATCTTTCCCACTAGCTGATTCACACCCACTGAGCTCTCTTAGGGAATCTGCTTATACCTTGCTCTCTGACTAAGTGCAAGAGATGGAACAAGCACATCTTACTTCTGAACATTTATGGGAGTCAACTTCAGATGAACTTTCAGTGCCCTGGTCCCCCTGGTATTTTTACTCCATTTCTATACCTCTTATCTGAGAACCCTCCTGCGGGAGCTGCTTCATTCCCACATGTGCTCCACTTTGGACTATTACTTGCTAAAGCCAATCACTGAAACAATTTTGTGTCTTTTGAAGTTCCCTTGACCATGATTTATACATGATTTAAATAAAAATATTTAAATCAAATAAATCAAATCTTACTTAGGCATTAAGAATTTCCCATAATGATATAATCATAGTTGATTATAGATTGTGAAAGTAACTCTCTCTCTCTGTGTGTGTGTGTGTGTGTGTGTGTGTGTGTCCACAGATGGGTTCTTGGACCTCTCACATCCCACAATTTGTGAATGTTCAATGCTCTTACATAAAATGGCATGATATTTTCCTATACAACCCATACAAATCTCCCTGCTAACTGGATTAATTAATTATAGCAGTAGATTATTTATAATACCTAATAAAATGTTATGTAAATAGTTGTGATGCTATATAGTTTAGGGAATGAATAATGACAAAAACAAAATCTGTACATGTTTAGTACAGGCAGAGACTTTTTAGTGTTTTCTAGCTAAAGTTATTTGCAGCAGTAGATGTTGAACCTGCAGATATACATAATGTCAATTTACACCTTTCACTCTGTACATCAGATATTTGCAATTTGGTGAATACTCTGCTTCCTCAGCCCTCTGAGTTTTCCTCCTTTGCCTCTTGTCTACCTGAGTTAGTGTCAGCAATGTTTATCTCTTCATGACTGAATGCAACTCTCATCTCCTCAACAACAGTTTCAATCAAACCCCAGGCAGTGTTATTCACTCTCTTCTGTATTTCTTTAGTATTGTTCCTGTGTGTACATTTCAATAGTTTATAATTATCATTTTACATTTCTTGGTCTCCTCTAAGCTTTTTAACTGGTAAGTAAATACAGCTCCCAATGTTTGACTGCCTATTTGTTCCCCATAACTATACTGGCTGAACACCTTGCAGAAATCATGGGAACATCAGTAACACATTTAACTGGAACATTTCTGAGCTAGAATTACCTTGCACATAAACAGGGTCAGAGATGGATATTTGAGTACATGATTTATTGAGGGTGTGTGCTCTGGAGAAAAACATAAGTCCACAAGGGAAGCCAACTATAATGGGAAAAGAGTTGGGCAAGAAATTGCTCCAGCTTCAGCTGGTTCCCATGGGTGCCTTAGTGATAAAGTTCACTTGCAATTTGGCAAAGGAATTGGATTTTATACAGCCACCCAAGAGTGCAGTGGAGGATGTACTTGTAACTTTCTAGTTGGCTCTGGATACGAGGATTCCTGAAGCCTAGAGACAAGCCCGGGAACAGATGGGAGACACTGGTTAGATGAAGAAGATCCAGCAGGAGCAGTAAAGGCACTTGCAACAATAATACCTAGATTGAAAGAATAGAAAGATAGATAGATAGATGCATATATATGTGCATACATATACACATACATACACTCATAATATATTAATATATTATGTATTATTACAATTATAATACTGTAATATTATATATAATATATAGGTATATACATATACATATATTCTAGATTTGAACTCAATCACAGGTACAGACTCTTGATACAATATGCATACAGTTTCTAAAACTTAAATATCTAAGCTAACATAACTGTCTGATATTTTCATATGCTATCAATATGGATTGTATCTGAGAGGAGATTATTAGACTTATCAATAGTTTATCAAGAACCATTACAATATGCTAGATTTATACATGTGCAATGTTTAAAAAGTGTTTCTTTGTTAATTTGTTTTAATTCTTCAGTATAAAACACAGAAACAGAGACACTTTATAATTTTCAAAAGTCTCAAATAAATGATATAATTACACATGACCTTGTATATCAGATTGTAATTAATCTTCACCTGTTCATTCCTGGCATCTGTCAAATATCAAGAATTAAAAAGCCAAGGTCAATGCCTTTGATTTTATAAAAGTAACGTTCCTGGTTAGTGTAATAGCTCACTCTATTACAGATTTGTGTTTTCCTAATTCTCCAATATTAGTGTGAACATGATAATGTGAATTATATTAGTGCAAACATCATAATGTGAATTACATTAGTATGAACACTATAAATATTAACAATGCAACATTTTAATGAACATTTTCTGAGCAACAGTTGGATGGAATGAAATCATCACGCTTCATATGTTTCAGTTCTGAAAGTTAATTGAAATATGAAAGATTTCTCTATGTACTCTATGTTAAAGCCTGCTAATTGTCTTAGCCAACTAGTCGTTATTATCCAAATTAAAAACTATATAAATTATACAAAGCTAACCAAACAGGATAGCATAACAATTACTACCCCTGCTGAGGACAAAATGATGTCTTGGTTGGATTGCTAGACAGGAAATAACAAGAGATAAGTGATTTCCTAGACTGTTATTAAAGGATTAGAGGTAGGTCCCAAATCCCTGTTGACCAGATTCATTTTCTCCTTTATGGTTGATATGTCTTTGCTTGATTTTGAATTTTTAGTAATTCAGTTGGTTGTTGTATTTGTTAAGTAAAGCTAAAAGGTATAAAGACAATTTATTGGTTTTTGTTGTTGTTGTTAGTATGGTTTTAAGTGCAATTGTCAGAGAATGGACCTTGATATATTTTTTCAAATGATCAAAATTAGCAAAAACATCTAAATTGGCTCAAACTGCCTAACAGTAGATTTAAAGATAAAGTTCGCATACATTTGAAATCAATAAGAACTTTGGAATTAAAAATCTAAAGCTTCAGAACTGTTTTTCCCTCTCTCAGGGTGGGGAGGTTGGTAAAGAGAAAATATTTCAGCACACAATTTCACCCTTAGATGTAAGCTTCTTTTTTCTCTCTCTTGTCTAAGAAACAATATCTCAAAAGAAAGCCAGAGGATAACCTTTCTAAGAGATTGTGAGAGGATCTCACTGCTAGGCCATTCTAGTTGGCGATGATGGGATTGTATTATAGAAAAACTAAATAGCTTCATGTTACAAAACTGGGTCAGCTCCCACCATCCCAACTGACCAGAAATGACACCAAGATCAGTGGGAGGAAGAAGAGCCTATGGAAGTAACTGTACATCTTAAATTTGTTTTATCGGCATTTGATTCAACAATAGTTTAAACATGTTTTCAACTTAGTTGTTCTTTAGTTTGAATACAGAAGAAATCTAATGTCTCTTCCAGGCTAAGAATAAGTGCCACAATATGAGCACAAATATACTTTGGGTTCTTTTATTTCCATATATTTTGATAATAATGGGAAAATATAATTTACAAAAGAAAATGAAAATCACTTCCATTTCTATTCCATTTTTAATTATTCTCTCTTTTTGTATGCCCTATGAGCTAGGCATTATTTTAGGAATTGAGGTTCTATTAACAAATGCAATACACATTCCTGTTTTCCTGGGATGAGAGTTTCTCAGTGATATACAGCATAAGCAGTGACATAATATGTAAGAAGATGATAACTATGGGGAAAAAGAAAGTGAGATCTTGTTATTTCACACCATTTTAGAGGGTTAACACATGCTATTTCATGAAAATCTTATCCTGTACATATAGGAAGTTTAGTTCTGGAAGGAAAATTAGAAATTATTGGAGGTGTAGAAGGAGGATAAACATGATGTGTGGTGGGATTTCTCTACCAGGTTTCACTGAAAACAAGAAGATTCTATTGAATGAAGGCTGTTCTAAACAGAAGGTATTTTCAATACAACAGAATGAAAGGCTTGGCAGGTGTAAGGATCAGTGGAAGAAGCCAATGCAACTGGCCAGCAGCTGGTGAAGGGCAGAAGCAATAACTGAATTATGAGAAGTAATGAGAGGCTTACAAAATGAGAGTGCTGCACAATTCTGAATCACTGAAAGTTCATTCTCCCAGTTGTGTGGCTGGGAGAATGTGTAACTGGTGGGGCAAGAAGAGAAGCTAGAAGAGCTATGAAGAGGCTAATGTTGGAATCAAACCAAATGATGATGTGGAGGAGTTTAGGAGGGAGCTCTGGTGGAAAGTTCTGGGTGCTGATGTATCTGAATAACAGATGAAATGTATATCATTTCATATAGCATTTGAGCTGGAAAAATGTTAAGCATTTGGGTTCTGTTTCCGCAGTGAGTACCTCTCTAGTACTTTGCATGGATTTCTGTGCAGGAGTAGGGTGGGAATAGAGAGTCTAGAAACTATTTTGATGCTATAATCCTGCACACTGGTATATGAGATTTGTTGTTGTTGTCATCTTTTATGCCAATACTGGGCTTGAAATCAAGGTCTCATGCTCTCCCTTGGATTTTTAACTCAAAGCTCATGATTTACCACTTCTGCCACACCTCTGCTTCTGGCTTTTTTGCTGGTTAATTGGCAATAAGAGTCACATGGACTTTCCTGCCTGGACTGGCCTTGAACAATGAGCCTCAGATCTCAGCCTCCCAAGGAGCCAATGTGAGAGGGTATAATCAACTAGCACCTGGCTGGGTTTCTATATTTCTAAATTGACTTTAACATATGCCATGATCTAAGGATATCCTATATTCCTAAGTGTTTAGAAAATACTATTTGAAACAAAAGTTATTTGGCATTTTACATAGCCATTACATTGGTGAATGTCCAGAATTGAAAATAAGAATGAGTTTTGTAGAAGACTGGATGGCAGCTTCCAGTAGTCTTTTAATGAAGACATTTGTTTACGTGTGTTGTGCTTTATCTCTTGCCTTTTGGGGTTTCTTACCTTGGGAGACTCATCAAAGAATTTCTTCTCTGACCGGGGTGCAAAGGCCAAGAGTTACGTGGCTGGGGCTTATTATTCCTTGCCAACTCCATGTCCTCTCTCTAGCTTGACCCTTATTCTCTGCTGACTGTGCTCTCTTTGGCTAATGGAGGCCTGGGTGAGCCAGGTCTTCCAGGCATGGTTGGGACTTAGTTATGTGCTCATCACCCTGCCTACACACAGATAATAAGGATTACCAGGATTTAGGGGAATCTATTGTTTCTCAGGGAAGCCATCCTTTTTATGTGCTTCCCAGTGTTGTCGGGCTGTCTCTCCCTCAATCTTTGTTGTTGTGGTTGTTGTTGTTGGTTGCGGTGGTGGTGGTTGTGGGGCTCGAACTTAGGGCCTAGGTGTTGTCTCTGAGCCAATTTGTGCTCAAGGCTAGCATTCTACCATTTGAGCCACAGCACCACTTTAGGTTTTTGAGTGGTTAATTAGAGATAAGAGTCTCACGGGGACTTTTCTGCCTGGACTGGCTTTGTACCATGATCTCACATCTCAGCCTCCTGAGTAGTAAGGATTATAGGCTTGAGGCCTTCCCCTCAGTCTTGAGGTTTTTTTTATAAAACATCTTGAGATGTTTTTTATACTTTTCTTTTAGGAATGTTACCAATGCACCCATTCACTACTTTGTGTGGAAATCTCTGAGGCCAGTACATGTGCATGTGTGTATGGTGGAGAGGAATGGGGGGAAGTGTCCGTGGCTCAAGGAAAACACCAGGTGAAAATTCCACTAAACATTTTTGGTTAGTTTCTTTTGCTGAGTTTTGAATTACTGTGTTTATTGCTTTCCTGTGGTTTTAATATATATTTATGCGATGTTTTTGTGACTATTTCTGACCTGCAAAATAATCAAAATGGAGACACATTTTATTAATTAGGAAGTATGTGCCTCATCCACAAGATTAAATTGAGACTTGCCTTTCATGCTGTGATCCAAGTTAAGCCCCAAGAACATGACCATATTTGTTTCACACCGCTGAGATATCAATCCAGCCATAGGGCTACAAGAAGCTCAGTGACCAACAGTGAACAAAATGTAAGCACCTTATCTCATGGAATTTATTATCTACTTAGGTGGAAGTAGAGGAATTTATTATCTACTTAGGTGAAGGACAGTAGGTAAAGGCATAGTAAATTATGTAGTTATAAGTTCCACAGACATAAATAAAGTATGGTCCTAGGACAGAAAGCAAGAACATTTCTTTAGCCACTGGTGGCTCAATTTCTAATCCTAGCTACTCAGGAGTCTTAGATCTGAAATTCTCAGTGCAGACAAATCCTAGAGACTGTTATCTCTAGAAGTGGAGGCATGGCTCAAATGGTAACATACCTCAAGTGGTAGATGCTACCTCTTTTGTTTTTTAGATGCTACCTCTTAACAAGATGGCAGATGATTAGAGATTTATAGGAAGATAGGTAGGATGTTATGTGCTTAGCTGCAGAGAGATTTCTTCCCTGAAGGAAGTCAAGGACAAAGGTTCCAAGGCCTACAAAGGCCTACAAAAGCTATGAATGAAGGAGCAGGGAACAGGAATAGGAATGAAATGAGATATACTAGGATTACACTGATTTTGAATCCTCATTGCCTGCCATATAATTGCTTTATCTGTATAGATCTTGACCACATTTTTGTTGCCCCTAGTTGCCTTGTCTAGCAGATATGAGAAATGACGTTAAAATCATTGTCACTGCAATGTTAAGTTTCACTGAAGTTTACAGAAATTCACAAGTGACAAGAAAATATAACTGATTCTTTCAAAAAAGGGTTTAGATAGTAAATTAAGGAAGGAAAGTTAATGTTACCAGAGAAAAGATAAAATAGGAGTGAGACTAGCAAAGTAAGTTTATTTGGTATTGGAGACATTGGTTATTTGGGGAGAGGGGTCAGGGAATGGAGGGGAGGCTGTGCCTGGCACTGATCCTTCAACCGAGGGCTTAACTAGTTTGCTCAGGTCTGGCACCCTACCACTTGAGCCATATGTGCACTTCTGGCTTTTTGCTGCTTAATTGGAGATAACAGTCTCTTATTCGAATGTGTCTGCTTAGGCTGGCTTCAGACTGCATTCCTCAGATCTCAGCCTCCTGGGTAGCTATGATTACAGTTGTGAGCCACCATCTCTCTGCTGGGAGAGTTAGTAAAAATTACTAATCTTTTGCAATTCAAAAAAAGACAATCATGTTCCCCACAGGCCTTCTCTAACGCACGTAAAGCCTCGGGGTTTTTCTCAGTGATTGAGACCAATGGGATCTTGGGTATACCTTTTTATTACTTGAGCATCTCCATGAGACTCCAGCCTCAACTATCATACTTGGTACTTATCAGAGGCCTAAACCTTACTGTCACTAAAACTACTGTGGATCCTGTCCACTCTCTTAGCGCATTGTGTTTCTCTATCTGTGGAATGTCTGCAGTGAGTATGATATTTTCAACTAATGGGTGGTGGCCCTCAACTGTTGCATCCTGCTGATAACTTCACAAATAGTACATAGGGGTCAGGGTGAAATCTAGTCCTCCCTTGGACTCTAAATGGTGGTGGCAATGAGGGGCTTCTTCTACTTCAAGGGCAAAGACTGCATGACATTTAGGCATGCAGATGATACTGCCATGATTGGTGCATTGTGCAAATTATAATTCAAGTCAGCTGGAGTCATTCAGAGACTTGAGGCCTCTAAGTTAATTTATGATAACCTGCAGAGGCTAAAATGAGCAGAGTCTGGATTTTCCCACTAGCTGTGATGCTGAGAATGGATAAGATACAGCATGTAGAGGTATTTAACTCTTCTAAATATACATCAAGGCATGACCTTATCCCTCTTTCCACCCCCATTTTTCCCCATAAACATAGCATGCAATCTGACAACCTGTTTATCTTGGAGCTCTCTGTCTTATCTGCTACTTAATAGAATGGAATGAAATTGAGGCAGCTGCTTTGAAGCCACTCAGGAGGTTGAGATCTGAGGGCTGCAAATGAACAAAGGAATGAACAAACAAACAAGAGAATGAACCAATGAGAGAGAGAGACAAAGAAAGAGAGAGAAAGAAAGAGAGAAATAAAGAAAGAAAAAAAGAAAGGAAGGAAGAAAGAAAGAGAGAAAGAAAGAAAGAGAGAAAGAGGTGGAAGATGAATGTACCAGTATTTATGTGGAGAGTCTGCCTGTGTGTGACTCAGTGTAGTGATGCCCACAGATCATCCGGGATTTTGTTCCTATGAAATCATGGCTAGAGAAAAAAAAATCTCATGTGAAAATAGATTGCTTGGGATGTGACTCTGTATCAGGAGTGATGGTTAGGGAATGTAGAAGGAGGAAAACCCAATAGGCAAATTTGTTGTAAGGTCGCTGCTAAAAATTTTTCCAAGAATAGAAGACAAGACAAAGAGCCAAGGCAGATCATCAGGATTCAGTATCATTGAGACCACCTCAGAAGGGGTTCCATAACTCTTTTCCTTCAAACTGGAAGATCAGATCATTTCTTTTCCCACCTCTGTTCTCATGGTGTAGTATCACAAGTTACACAGTGACTATGTCCATTTAGGCTGTCCTCACACAGCTGTCTGCAACCTCTGGGACAAGGTGCTGGGACAGATTGGAATCATATGTAGCATTTGAGCTGTGGTCACTATGCAACATGAGTCTCTGCTTGCATGGAAATGCTCCCTGACGCTAACGTGGCAGAAGGATGTGATAATTACAGACTATGAGTGTTCTTGGGGGACAGAGCTTGAGACAGATAGGATATATAGTCTCTCTTTGAATTCATTGATTGTGCTGGTACTGAGGCTTGAACTCAGGGACTGAGCACTGTCCTTTAGCTTTTCCACTCAAGGCTGGTACTCTACTGCTTGTGACATACCTTTCTTTCTGGATTTTGGTGGTTAATTTGGAGATAAACATCTCAGGAGCTTTTCTGCCATTCTGCCAGCAATAGTACCCAGCCCCAGTCCTCAAATCTCAGCCTCCTGGGTAGTTAGGAAAATAGACATGAGCAACTACACATGAGCTTGGATTTTAATTCATTTGTTAAAGTATGAATATTATTCTAGATTCTGACAAATAGACACAAATGAGGTCTTTAATAAAGGTTCTAGATTGGTATGGGAGATGAACTCATTTCAGTTAAATATATTAGCTACTGTCATGGAGGTATGCATCAGAGCCCTAATAAGAGTTCCTTGGGGAAGCTGCCTTTATTCCAAGCTGAGAAAGACTTGGAGGAAGAGGTATGAGCTGGGATATATGGGCAAATTATCATTGCTATTCATTTTGTGTGTGTGTGTGTGTGTGTGTGTGTGTGTGTGAAATGAAATGATACATCACTAGCCTTGATCAAAAAAGTTCAAGCACAGTGCCCAGGCCCTAAGTTCAAGCCCCACAGCCAACAAAAGAAAGCAAGCAAGAAAAATATATGCCTTTTTAGAGTAGTTAATATATATAATTTCAGAAGGTCGCCTGATTTACATGACTTACTTATCCTTATTGTCAAAATTCAAATCTAGAAGCCATATGAGATTCACAGAGAGCAAATATGACCACACAAGCCATGTAGAGTAGCCCACACCTGCATCCTTGCTCCTTATGAAGGTGAAATCTGAAGATCACAGTTTAAAGCCAGCCCACGTAGTAAAGCCTATGAGACTCTTATCTCTAATTAACTACCAAAAAGGACAGAAGTAGAACTGTGTAGAGTGCTAGCCTTGAGCCCCAAAGCCTCAGGAACAGTGCCAGGCCCAGAGTTCAAGCCCCAGTACTGACATCAAAGGTGGGAGGTGGAGAGGGAGGGGAAGGGGGAGGAGGGGAAGGAAGACCACACAAGAAACTGACTTTGGTGAAATATTTTATTATTTTTAGGGCTTGTGGGTTGTTTTGTGGGTTTTTTTTTCAGTAGGCTACTTATATTCATTGATGAAAAGCATCCCCAAAGCTTATTCTTAAGTTAGAATTTGTATTCATCAGAAGAAAACCTTTGTGCTGGGCACTGGCATGGTTAGGCCTAGAGAGGAAAGAGACAGCTGTTCCTGGCCTGCTGGTCTGACATGCTGCCATGGGCTGAGATGGACTCATTGGATTCCAGCAAATGAAACGGGTGTGCAACTTTCAAGTGGACAGAATGCAATTACAGGGGCGTGTCCGGAGGCCCTTCCCATCTGTATCTGTTGCGAAAGGCCATGGAGGGAAGTGTTTAGTGTCTTAGATGTGGAAGTCATATAATACATACTTAGAAAAACTGGGGAAAACAACTTGGTATAAAAAGCCTATCTCTTTCCTAGAGAATAAATAACAATACGACCTTGGAAGGCTCGACTATTCCGTGCTCTAGAAGGAAGAAAATGTTTATAGATAGGGAGGTTAAATATCTCTACATTAGCTCCTTTCTATAGGGCCCAATGGACAATTGATTATTTGAAACTGACAAAAAAAAGAGATTTCCCAAAGTAAATCCACTTGTAAATCATAATGGATAGATCCTTTCAGCAAGAGCTCATGGAACAACATTTTGCCATTTTTCTAGGGGCCTTGGCACAAGTATTGTTTTCCTTCCCCTTCCCTCCCTCCCTCCCTCCATCCCTTCCTCCCTCCCCTTCTCTTTTCTTCCTTTTTCCCTTCCTTCCTTCCTTCCTTCCTTCTTGCCCTTTTCTTATTTTCTTTCTGTGTGGACAGTTTTGAATTGGACAATCCTTTAAGAGCTACTTCATGAATAGTCTGAGGCTAATGTCTGCCCCTGGTAAGCTGTGAATCCAGTCCTGGAAAGATAATGTTGGTGAAATAGATGAATGTTGATCTCCACACCATTACCAAGCAAAATATCACTATACTCTGGGAAACAAAGGAAGAGTTATCTCCCATCAGTTAGTCCAAGAGTCCATCAGACTAAGCATACTGTTTTTCTTCTGTTCCCCAGTAACTGACTTTTTTTTTTATTGTGAAAATACCATACAGAGGGGTTACAATTACATGGGCAAGATAATGAGCACATTTCTTATCAAGCATTGTTGCCTCCTCCTTTGTTTCCCCTTCCCATCCCTTCCCATTACCACCCCCCACCCGATCCCCCCCCCACCAAAGTTGTAAAGTTCGTTTTTTGACATAACGTCTTGCACATCTCATTGTTGCAAGGGCTCCACCTGTATCCCTATTTAAACCATTTGTTTTTTCCCTTCCCCTCCACAAGTTATACCAACATCAAATACAATGAAAGCAGGGGTTATGCCATGGGGGAAGGACATACAAAGCAACAAAGAAATCATCTTATAAATATGTTAGAAACAATTGCATGAAAGAAAAAAAACATTTGAATATTTATCTTGGGGTTCATTTCCCTGACATCAACTTATCTGACCTTTTCTGCTTGACTCAGACAGACAACTGACTTCTTTTTGAACTGAGAACCTAAGTGTTTCCAGCCTCAGGGAAGGATAACTGAAATGCATCTCAGGGCCAGATGTCTCATTTCTAATAACTGCCTTTGGGAGATGTGACATTCCAGGGCTCCCTCCCACATGTGACTCCCCAGGGACAGGACCAAGGAGTCTGCTCAGAGCCTTTCCTATCACCATTGTTTGATGCGACTAGGCGAGGCTACCCTACTCTACCCAGAGAAAGACCTTGTTTCTGTTTCCCACTGAATATGGAGAGGAAGGAAAAGGCAAGAGCTGGGAAGAAACCCTACTCAGCACCTAAAGAAAAGCACTTCCTTTGTTAGGTGCTTCTCTTTGAACTCTCAGTGTTTGAGGAGGCAGCATGCCCTGGAATCTGAGACCATAGCCAGGGCTGGAGGGTTGATTGTCCAATTCAATGCAGCTGTCTGCTGTGAGAAAGAAGAAGCCATAGCAGGCGACCATCACATCATGGATCCCACTGTCCTCTTATCCATCAGCTCCTTTCCCCATTCTACCCACCACCATGTACCAAAGTCTCAGGAGATTGCTGCTCTTCTCTCTATCACACACAAGGCCAAACCTTCCAGCCTCCAAAGGCAAGCCTCTTCCTGTGGACAGGATATGCCACTTGCCCTCTGTGGGCTTGAGGCCTGGTCATAGATGTTCTTTGGTGAATTTTTGATCTGAGCTTTGTCACAGATTTACTGACCAGCCTGAACAGATTTCTTACCATCCTTCTTTCTGTTTCTTTTTTGACCTTTTATTAAGGAGTAAAGCTGACCTGTCACTGAATAAAACAGAGAATGTCATTAGTTACTGTTAATCCTTAGTTCTACAAATGTTAAAAATTTCAGCCTTATTATTTAAAGGCTTAGCTAGGACTAATTACCTCCTAGTTTTACTAGCTCTGTATAATAAACAGCCTTCTGCACATTTTATGTGAATACTGGTTTTCTGAAAGGACTAAAGTTGGAGAAGTACAAAATGAAATACGTGCTAAATTTTATTTGCTCTTAAATAATTCTCCTCAAGTTAGGTAAGCTTCTAGTAGTTAAATTGCTAAAAAGAAAGCTTTTACATTAAAAGAGCAAATCTCCAAGTGACAATTATTTGTCTGTGTTCTTAGCATTTACGAGTCTCAGTAAACAGTCAGTACATTTATATCCCCCCATTACCTTTGGTCATAAATGTCCCTAAAGAAAATGAATAATTATGTTTCCTGACTGTATAATGATCGTGAATAATCAGCATGCTGAAGTTCTTGGTGGCCCACTGTATAACAGGGGCAAGAATCTGCCAGTGATGAGCTGCTTTCAAAATGCTGCCCAAAGAGTTCCCCTGATCAGACAGATGTTCATGTCCCATGCTGTTCACAAAGATGTCTTCTCTAGAATTTCCTAGTTTCCAGAGTTCCTTATGGAGTTGTATCTTCCTGGCACATAGCTGTGGGAGTGGCTAGGACGCTTGGCAAAGCCCTTGGCTGAGGTGTGTCAGCTTCATGCTACTGATGTGAGATCACCATCCTCCTGTAGTATGTTCCTCAGATTAACCAATAGAGGCTTGTCTTAGCTGAACATGGGAAAGTAACCTTCAATGACTTAATCTACCCTGCATTTTACATACAAGGTAAACTGAGGCTCCAGCTAGAGAATCTATCTCCTCAGGTCAGCCACTCACAGCCAAAATCCATGGCAGGTTCTAACTTTGGGATTTTACTCCGAAGTATCTTCCATGGGGCTAGAAAGATAATGCATGCATCTTCTAACATAGGGAATACACAACAAGAGAGCAAGTCAAGAAAGCAAGAGAAACATTAGAAGAAAGTATTCTCCTTTGTAGTATATGAAATGGTTTTGTTATCCTTTGCACTGGGAGCAGAAAACAGATCAATTCAACTTTTCAGTCCTAGAACCTTATAATGAAAGAACTTCACAAAATTGTGGACAGTATCAAACTGCTAGTTACAAGAAGCTGCTAGATACTTGTTTCATCTTGTGCTGACTTTTTATGGGTTTAAGAGTGTGCTGGTGGGTACCTGTGTGTGGACCATGCCTCCCAAGGGATTTTGTCTAGTTTCCTTTGTCTGGTCCCTCACAAGCGAACCTTCCTGATATCAGGGAAAACCTGGACATCTATCATTTTATGTAGATTATTCCAGACAGTACTTCTCTATGTGCACTACCAGAAAAAAAACACATTTAATTTCTCCCTATACTAAAAGGAAACATGCAGCATAAATCTACAACAAAGGCAGACTCCTCAGTTCTTTGTGGATTCCTATCAAGAACATGCTGTGGCTTAAGGATCTCCAGGGAAAATTACTCATTTGAGTGTAAAGATAACTGAAAATATTAACCATTGATAGTTTTTAGTAAATGTGGAGTTTGTACCTAATCTTTGCTGTCCCCAGAAAAGCCTATTTAGTCCAGATACAGTTCCAGAGCTGTCAGATTTAGAAAAACAAACAAAAATAATAAAAACAAAAAACAAATATCCACTTAAAGTATAAATATAGTCCAAAGTCTAGGTCTGTTGGCTCTTGCTTGTCATCCTAACTACTCAGGATGCTGAGATGTAAGGATCAAGTTTCAAAGGCAGCCTGAACAGTAAGATCCATGAGACTCTAATCTCCAATGAACCAACAATAAGTTTGTAAGTTAGAAATAAAGCTGTAGCTCTGGCTCATGTGATTGAGCACCAGTTTTAAGTGAAACAAGTAAAAGACAGCACCCAAGCTCTGAGTTTAAGGCCTAATACCCCAATTAAAAAACCAAAGTACAAAGCTGGGCGCCAGTGGCTCACACCTATAATCCTAGCTACTCAGGAGGTTGAGATCTGAGGATCATGGCTTAAAGCCAGCCCAGGCAGGAAAGTCTG